>NW_021318832.1:4283044-4386374 GCF_001605985.2 Dendrobium catenatum | reverse complement strand
ATATATATATGTATTTTAATTGTCACAGAAAATTTTCCAAATCAATAAATATATATGAATTTACAAATTCAAAATATATATGATTTAAAAAAAAATTAATGAGCAACTCACTTGTTCCCCTAAATGGACGATTTTGCCTAGTTTGAAAAATGTTCATTGCATGCGTGTTTAATCAACTAATTATGATGCTAATGATGCTTAATATAAAATTTTGTCTGATCTCTAATTGAATTTTGCAACTGTAGCAGTGCACCAAATAGTTTGGTGTATTTTGAGAACGCCAAACTATTGGAATGCACCAAACAGTTTGGCTATTTTGCTCATTTCTAAATTAATTTTATATTATGCTCCTACAACTAATTTAAATATTAATAGTGATTCTTTTCAAAATTTGTTCATCCATAAATGTGTTAGCTATCTTAAAATTGAATATGTAAAATATAAAGAACTCGTTTACTCAATAATTATATTTAATGTAGATTCCTGGTTAAGTATGCATGTTATGTTCAATTCGAAAATTTCGTGCGTATCTAACCAATAGGAGCATACTTAGATTTAGTTGAGGATTCTGCTCCGGCTAGCCAGCCACGCCATGTCTGCATCCGCATGCCTAGCTCCTGTCCACCATTAGCAAATCACACACCCGTCCAACAGTTCGCAAGCCCAGCTCACGTCAACCATTCGACGCCGCGCTCTAGTCCGCACGCCTAGTTCCGTCTGCATGCCCAACCACCATCCACAGACCCAGCTTTGTCTGCAAGCCAAGCCATCATCTGCATGCTCATCTCCCATATGGTCATCCACACTCCAACTCTATCTCTTGGAAGGATTTCACTCCCGTACATCCGCATGTCATTAGCTGATTCAAAGCACGTTCAAGTACGACCTCTCGCCTATCTTTTAGAAGATGACTAAGAAACCAAATGGAAAACAATTGAATGATTCCAACTCTGCAGAGAAATATTCAGGCAGTAACCCTCAATGTTAGACTTAAGAAATTGCAAAACTTATCATAAATGGTCATTCATGACATGTTCAAGTTATAAATCTTGATACCTAAGTTCTATTAAAATTTTGCTCCCTTAACCGGGATGCGTACATAAACAGATGCGTACTTAACCAAGTGGTTACTGTAATTAATTATTTTTCATAAATCTAATAAAAAATTATTTATTGGATCAAATATGTGTAAGAGCGGGTTGAAGAAAATTATTTATTTTTAAGTTATGAGTTTAGGCCATATATATTATAATTTATAGGTAAACAAATAGCTTAATTTATTTTCCAAAATAACTGCCAAATATTTGCAGTTTATAATTAATTTTAATTTTCTTAAAATTACATTGATGCAATTTTGTACTTATGATCATAATCGTTTTAACGTTTTATTCAAGAATTTTAATTAATAGTGCTATTAATATATATACATGATTTTACTCAAATTATTTTGATTATTTTGGGTTTTTTCAGTAATGGTAACACTTATAAATTAATATTTGATAAATATTTATTTATGTATTATATATTATTGATATGTCATCAAAAAAATTATCTTGATTGGGTACGAATCTCGATGCAAAATCAAGTTGAAAACTTCCAAAATTAAAATTGGGACCGTCCGAACTTCGATTTCACCAAACTTATAGTCAAACTAAACGTCTCGAGAATATAAACCCAGCAACACCAAATCCAACTCAATCCGAATCTAAACGAGTCCAAATCAAGGGTTAGAAGCATTGTTGGAAGGTTTGAACCACAATTTGAATTACCAAACGGTTTCTAAACATAACGTACTTATAGTTGAATCGAGCGGCTCAACGAGACAAATCCAACGAGCCCAAGATCACCAAACTTTGACATCACTAAGACATTCAAATGTCCATAAAAAGGTCCATGATCAAGGGATTCAACATCAACCGTCCATCCAACCACTCCTCATTTACCCTTTATCTCTCACCTATTTATGGGCCATGTCACTCTAGAAATCTATAAATAGACCCCTCATTTCTCTTGAAAGCGGACCCCAAGAAAAAAGAGAAGAAGAGAAGAAATGGAAGAGAAGGAAGAAGCTCCTCCTCGACCACCGTCTGAGTTCCGTTGAACCACCGCCCTTCGTCATTGCTCTGCCGAACCACCACTAGAGGCCCTCACCCTCACTAAACCACCACCGAGGCCCTCATCTTCGTCGGACCACCACCTGAGGCCCTCACCCTCGCTGGACCACCGCCTGAGGCCCTCACCCTCGTCGGACCACCGCTTGAGGCCCTCACACTAGAAAATGTTCAATTTCAGCCGGAAATGGGTGATTTTCCTGTAGTGTCACCTTCACCGGACCGCCGTTTGAGGCCCTCACCTTCACTAGACCACCTGAGGCCTCACCTTCGCCGGACCGCCGCTTGAGGCCCTCACCTTCGTCAGAGCCCCGCCTGAGTTCCTCACCTTCGCTGGACCACCGCCTGAGGCCCTCACCTTTGCTGGACCACTACCTAAGGATCTGAACTCCGCCAGACCAACACTTGAGGCCCTAAACTCCACCAGACCATCAACTAAAGCCAAAATTCTGCCAAGTTACTGTCAGACTACCAACTGACGCCCCAACTTCCAAGTGATGCCAGATTTAACACTAGACTTCAACCATTGACATTTGTAATCTGATCTCCCTTTGGGACGAATTAGCCCACTGTACTCAACTCAAATTCTAGTGAAATCTTTTCAACTGGGCTAGGCCCCATGATTTTTTCTCTTTCCAGGGTTTTCCACGTAAAAAATCTTGTGTTTTTTGTATGTAAGCTGGATATCCATGCAACGCTAAGACGTAGAATTGCAACTCTATCGACGCGTATATTCTAGCCCGCAACAATTATAATTAGGTTAAGCATATAGTATTAGCATCACTCATTAATTCTTTGCCGATGAGTAAATTATGGCTTACAAAATATAAGAAAATTTTCAAGTAGAATAAAAAAAAATTAAAATAAAAAACATATATAAGATGTGATACATTGAAGTAATTTAATTATGTAAGCTAAAATTATAATACCCAATCATTTCTTTTCAATGTAAAAAATGAGAAAAAGTGTTAGCTCTTAGTGGAAGGTAATCCAATAAGCCTAGCTCCATTCGGTGGTGAGTCACAAAGGGCAAAGTAGGGGTCTCAAAATATATTTTTGGTCAGATTTAGGTCCCTCTCAATTGATCCTATATGCCCCGATCAGGATCCAAGTTGATTTCAAGTGATTCGAGTTTTTGGGTTGATTAGAAACCGACCCAAAATTAAAAATGGGTCAAAATGCAAAACTCGAACCCATACTCATTTTTCAAACAGGTTGACCCGAACCAAAATTTTTCAGGTCAAATTCGGCTCAGATTTTTGAGTTGTGTCAAATATTGAGACCTCTAGAATAAAGATAGAAAACAAATGTTAGTAGAAGTCAGGTGAACCAGAAAACGTCACAATATAATCTATATTGACATTGACAATAGGTGACAATGGACATCAACGAAGGTCGAGCAAAATAGATTTATATCCTCCATTTGGGTAAACAACACGTCTCATGGGCATACCCAACAACCATTAAGCATATTAGCAAGCAAAGCCCTAGAACTCTAATCCTTCACATGTGTTATAAAACCAAAGCTTATTCATAACTTTTTCAGGGTATTCTAGTTGTAACCTTTATTAGAAATCAAAATGTTGGTCAAAATAGATCCATTTTAACCACTTAATATTTTTAAATGATATAAACTTCAATGATGTAAAAATTTTAATTTTCTTAATACATTTTATCGTGACCCTTATTATATTTTATTTTAACATTTAAATCAATTAAGATAGGCTCACTTTTACCAATGCAGCTCTCTGTCCGGAGGTGAATCAGGTGCAATCATGTCATTGATATCGAGGCATCGTATTGAGTGATACCGAACAGTACCGAGCGGTACCGAGCAAAGAGATAGACTTGTCACAGTCTGATTGATCTCCAAATGACATTCGGCTTTCACACAAAATAACTTTTCCTTTATTTAAGCTAAAGCTCCAAATCAATATACAACGGATTTATTATCCTCTTAAATGACTTTAAGTAAACCATTATCTTAAGATTAAAAAACTTAAATGGGATCCGTATTAAAAATCGTGCAAAACCTCAGTAAGGCGGCGGAGCTCTGCAGGATGTTCGCTGCTTTCCTATTTATATATAGTTGTATTCTCCTAGGATTTAAGAGATTGAAAGGATAATTTCTGAAGAGGATAGGCAAAGCTTTTTCTTGTGCATGAAGGTGGCTCAACCAAGCGAGTCTGAGGACATCGAGAGGTTCTTCTCAGAGGGAGAGGAGGAGGTGGAGGCTGGCCCCACCGCGAAAACACCGGAGGTAATTCCGCCGTCGTCGCCACCGCAATCTCCGCCATCTTCTACGGATATGCTTTCCATTATTGATCGGCAGAAGGAGATGTCGGCCATGGTGTCTGCTCTATCCCATGTAGTTTCCAGTGGACACCACACAGACGCCGGCAACCAGGCAGCTGGGACGAGTGGGCGGCTAGTAACTGTTCGATCGCTTCCTTCGAGCCTTTACTCGCCGGCGACGCCATCGTCATCTATCATCTCATTTGGTGACCGCGGGATTAAGAGAGAGAGAGAGGAAGAGAGTTCGGAGTTGAAAATATATCACAGAGCGCTCCTCGAGTTCGGGAGTTCGTCTGGTGCGTCTTCATCGTCTACAGCAGGTGATTAATGTTTTAAAGGAACGATTTTTTCTTTAATTTCGCTCAATTTCCTTTCATATTCTTTTCTTTATTTAGATTAGAAAAAAAAAACTCTTTTTCACTTTTCTGAATATTTTCTGAGAGCAATCATTAGATCTTCATCCTAAAGCACAAATTTTGTGAAGATATTTTCAACTAAACTCTTAGCGTAATTCCCTAAAAAAAATATCTTTGCCTAACTTCTTTATTTTGTAAAATGGGTAGATAAACACAAAAGTTTGTCATTTTCTTGGTTTACATACTTTTCCTATTTTCTATCCTTATCTCTTGCTTTATTTAGCTGCAACAAGCATCTACACGTGTTCTTTCCTTTCACCACAAGCATCCACCTGAACTCGGCATTAATCATTTCCTTTCCAATATTACCTTCAAATGCGTCCAAAAATTTCATCTTCTCTGAAAAAAATGCCACCTTTTACTTTCTTCAATCAGAACGAAATAGCTTGCTATTTATGACATAAAACCTCCATCTGTCCATTCGCTATCTAACCGTGTTTTTCTCGTAATGACGCAGCACAAACGCAGAGCTCATCTAAGGAAGCCCAATCCCTTGCTCCGGCAACCTCGACAGCATTGCAGGAAGGAGAAGTTCGCCGGAGATACAGAGGAGTTCGGCAACGGCCTTGGGGAAAATGGGCGGCGGAGATTCGAGACCCGCACAAGGCAGCTCGCGTCTGGCTCGGCACCTTCGAGACAGCCGAAGCCGCAGCGAGGGCTTACGACGAAGCGGCGCTTCGGTTTCGTGGAAACAGAGCAAAGCTCAACTTTCCTGAAACTGCTCGTTTCCCGCAACCAATCAATCAACCTCCGTCGATCCCATTGCCGGAATCTAGTTCTTCAGTTAGCCATTTTATGCACCGGCCGTTGCTGAGGTTCCGATCCTTGGATGCTACCAGAGATTATATGGAGTACACGAGGGTGTTACAGGGAGCCGGAGAGTATCAAGGAATGCCGCCAACGGCACCATTGGGTCAGTTCATGTATTCAACCTCGTCCATCGCGTCGTCTTCACATTCGCTGACCAGAGGTTCGGATTCAGCGTCCTCTTCGTCTTCTTCGATGCCTCTGCTCTATTTACCTCCGTCAGAAACCGGACAGAGCCTTTTCCGGCCACCAGGAACGACCCATGAGCAGAACTTTCCCGCCGCTCCGCCATGGACTGATTCCAGCAGATATCCACCATCCTGTTCAGAATAAAATTTTGAAAATCGAGCAATTTTCAACAGTATCATTGTTTCATACTCTTTTTCTTTTTCTTCTTCAGTCTTCTTAGAACTGAGTTAGAGCAATCCAAATCGAAAGAGGGAAGCAAATTTCATTTCTTTTTTAGTAATTATTGTCGATTATATGAATTGAAGCAGTATTGTTTGTTCATCCAGCTTTCTGATTCAAAACTATTATTTAATGTGACGTGTTAGCAAAGTAGGAGCAACTTCTTCGTATCGATGCCAAATCAAAGTTCGTCTTTTTTTTCAATTTTATTTTTATTTTTTGTGTTTGTTGTCTGATTTTTAAAAAGTTCGTTGACTATATTAATTTTGAAATGAGATTTTGATCTGCGCTTGTTGCCAGACGGCAAAATTTTTCGGAATTTTTTTTTTTAATATTTTATATACTTAAAAAAATTACGTCGAAGTTTATTTTCGCTATTTGTTGGACGGAAGTGTTTGGAAATGGGATTTCGATTCTATTCCTTCGTATATTTGATTTACAAAAAAAAAGTTATCAACTAATTCATATTGAATTGTGAAATTAATTATATTAAAGTATTTGAAAATTACAGTAAATTTAAATAATAAATTATGATCTTATAAATTGAACTAAGATGAACAAAATTTATTAAATGATCCCATTATTTTCAGCTAATTTCATTAGTCTAGTTTGAGCTCCGGTTTAATTCTATGAGAATGAGGCTTCATTGGGGATGACTTAGTTACTGTTTTTTAAAATAATTTTTAAGTATAAAAATTAAGATTTGTATACTAAAAAACTATTTTAAAAAGTAGCAAGAAAGTCATCTCAAACGAAGCCTGAGTTGGCTCATGAGCAGACTTATTTAGAATTAAAATATGATTATGTAACAATTATTAAAGATAAATAATAGAGAATTACTTCACCTAAAAAATGAAATATAATTTTTAAATATTTTTAGCAGCTTCATATTTGAACTTATATAGTCTAATAAATTCTAATTTACTTTTATATAAAAAAAACATTTAAACAAATTACCTTGCAAGCTAACAACTCTACTCAAGATTAACTCAAAATCTCATTAAGCTAGACTCACAAGCTATTCATTATATTAAATTTGAGCTAGTTCATATATAGCTCGACCAAATTTAAGTCATAAATTATTGTCTAACAAAAAAAACTACATATTTTATTTTATCTATTTTTTTAAAATAAATATTTAAAACGTAAAATATATTTATAATATTAATTTAAATTGTAATTTGAATTTTGATAGAGTTATTTATATAAAAATATTTTAATGCATATAATTTATTTAATTAATAATGGTAAAATTGAGTAAATATTCTATTAAATTGCAATCGTACATCTGTAACGAGTCCCGCGTGATTTGGTGTACTTGATTGTTGACGAAATGCACCTACTTTAAACATTTAAAAGAAATTATATTTTATCCGTTAATCTGTCTCTCCGCAGATTCCGAACCCTTACATCTGTCCATATGCACGTCAACTTTATTCAATGGGTTAAACGAAATGTTATACTAGAGGAATCAGCGGCTGGTAGACGCGGATGGCGCCTCGCCGCTCAAAGGTTCACTAATGAGGTATGAATTTCTAACTAAAATAACTATAGAGGCATAAGTCCCATAACTAAAAGCTTAAATTAGACATTCTTTGTTGAATATTAATGCTCATTATAAATACTTTGACCAACCCGGGAATAAATGTTGGAACTCAATATAAAATTGATAAGCCAACCAACCAAAAAAAGCTAGACCGTCTAATAATGTTAAAAATAATATTGGTCACATGACTAAGCCTCACAAAATATATATAGGGCTGACATTCTTACAGAGAAGTAGAATTATAGACATTTTAGGTGGCCTAAGTTACTAAAATATATAAATGGAGGAGACCAATTCTTATATTATCATCTCCACTATTCAAAGCTGAATTTAATATATATATAAAAAAATTTTCTTCATCTTAAAGAGATTGAATATTTGAAGTAGCCCACAATAAGTTCCAACCACAGCCACATGAAATTCTTGCTTTTCGAGGATAAGCTATTAAAATTTTAAGCTCGATCATCCTTCCGATCGCTTTGGGTAAAATGTTTTGGCAGTCGGATTATATTAAAATTCATAGTGATAAGCAATCTCTCAATCTACGATATTATATTTAAGCTCCATTTGGGACAATTTTTTTTTTGTTGCTTCTTAAAGCAGCTTTTTAGAACAAAATTTAAAATTTTTAAACTAGAAACTGCTTTAAGAAGCAACAAGAAAGTCTTCCTAAACGAAGTCTTGGTTAATCATAATTTGTAAATTTATAACAATTGTATTTGTTGCGTGCTAGAATATACGCGGCGGCAGAGTTCCGGCGTCTTTAGGCGGCGGGAAGAGCTTCTACCTTCTCCTCCTCCTCTTCTTCTTATCTCTCTTCACTTCAGTCCCCTTTGTGAAGAATGATGGCTCTATTTATAGTTTTTTTGGAGTGGCATGGCTCGTAAATAGGTGTGAGATCATGGGCAAATAGGGAGTGGTTTGAATGGACGGCCGATATTGAACCCTTTGATCGTGCACCGTTCGTTGCGTATTTGAAGGCCTTAATGATGTCGGAATTTGGCGATCTTGTGTTCATTGGATTCGTCTCGTCGAGCCGCTCGATTCGAGTATAAGCTCGTTAAAATCAAAGACCGTTTGGTAACTCAAATTGCAGTTTGAACCTTCCAACAGCGCTTCGGGTCCTTGATTCAGACTCATTTGGACTCGGATTGAGTTGGATTTGGTGTCGTTGGGTTCATATTTCCGAGACGTTCAGTTTGACTATAAACTCGCTGAAATCGGTGATCGGGTGCTCCCAAAATTAATTTTTGAAGTTTCCAACTAGCTTTTGCCTCGAGATTTGTGCCCGATCAAGCTAATTTTGCGATACCGTATCAGTATTTATCCCCCGCTTGAAAGTCTGCATCCAAAACTTTTCCTACAAAATCAAACAAATGATAAAAAAAAAAAAAACTAAGCAAAGAGATTTCATTTTATGGATAAAAATATAATTGCAATTAGAGAGATTTCTACACACAAAATTTGAGGCATCTTTGACATCCAAAACTTCCCCGCTGCCACAGAGGAGCTGCAAGAAGTTGATATGGTCTTCTCATCATCGCAACACTGCCATTGTGGAGGAGTTGTTAGGAGCACTGCATCAAGATCATCTTTCAGACATCATAGAAATAGGAGAGATTGTGAAGGATTGTGTAAAGTTTCAGGTAGGTTGAGAGTTTGATTAGTTGCAGGAGTTGTAATATACAATATGACAATGAATAAAAAGAGTTATTAAGAGGGGAATATGAAGATGAATAAAAATTATACGGAATACGAAGAGTGAAATATAAAGAGAAATTATATATATATAAGAGATACAAAGAGGGAAATTTGAAAGGATATTTAATTAATAATAATTAAGATCATAATAAAATGGAATAAAAAGAGTATGAGATAATAAAAGAAGAATACAAATGGGTATTCAATAAATGTGAATGAATATTAAGAAGTAATTGGGATTCAAATAGTATATTTTTTATTTATTTGCTTAAATAAAACTAATTACAATTAATTATTTTTTAAAGATTAATTAATCATAATAAGATAATAAAAATAAATGCCAAAATTTTATTTTAAGAACTAAAATAAAAGACTAGGATTTTGTTTATAAAGAAATTCAATTGACTTTTATAATAGTAATATTTATAATAATAGATGTATATTGTTCAAGATGAGTTTAGGGAGATGAAGAGTAAGTTAATTTTTTTATAATAAATTTGATATTGAACCATGCAAATGTAACATATGAATTAACATAATTATTTTAAATAATTTAATATTTATGTTTGATACGTACTCCAAAAATTAGCTTGATCGGACACGAATCTCGAGGCAAAAGCTAGTTGAAAACTTCAAAAATTAATTCAGAGAGCACCCAAACTCCGATTTCAGCAAGCTTATAGTCGAACTGAGCGTCTCGGAAATACGAACCCAACGATACCAAGTTCGACCCAATCCGAGCCCAAATGGGTCCAAATCATGGATCCGAAGCGCTGTTGGAAGGTTCAAACCACTATTTGAGTTACCAAACGGACTTCGATTTTGACGAGCTTATACTCGAATCGAAGGGCTCGACGAGACGAATCCAACAAACCCAAGATCACAGAATTCTGACATCACTAAGGCCTTCAAATGTCCAATGAACGGTGCACGATCGTAGGATTCAATATCGGCTGTCCATTTGACCACTCCCTATTCGCCCCTGATCTCACGCCTATTTACGGGCCATGCCACTCCAAAAAATCTATAAATAGAGCTCTCATTTTTCACAAGAGGGGGTCCAAGCAAGAAGAAAAGAGTAGAAGAGAAGGAAGAGAAGGAAGAAGCTCCTCCTCGACGGCCGCCGGACCACCGCAGGAACCTCGCCGGACCACCGCAGGAACCTCGCCGGACCACCACCGAATCCTCGCCGGAGTTTCATTGCACCACTGCCTTAAGGTCCGACATTCAATCCCTACATCCTGTTGAAGACCCGACGTCCTGCTTAAGGTCCGACGTTCAATCCCTACGTCCTGTTCAAGACCCGACGTCCTGCTTAAGGCCCGACGTTCAGTCCCTACATCCTGCTGAAGACTCGACGTCCCGCTTAAGGACCGACGTTCAGTTCCTACATCCTGCTTAAGGCCCGACGTTCAGACCTGACGTCCTACTCAAGGCCAGACCATCAACACCCGATCTTCCAAGTGACATAAGTCTAACACCTGACTCCTTGTCTAACTATCGCCTACGGTCCTTCTGACCTCTGTCGCCTACTACGGTCCGTCCGACCTCCATCAACAGGCAACGGTCTTTCTGACCCCAATCTCCTGCCGACTACGGTCCTCCCGACCTCCGTCGCCTACTACAGTCACTCTGATCTCTATCACCAGACAACAGTCTTTCAGACCCCGGTCTCCCGCCGATTATGATCCTCCCGACCTCCGTCGCCTACTATAGTCACTCCGACCTCCATCACCAGACAACGGTCTTTCTGACCCCGGTCTCCTGTCGACTACGATCCTTCTGACCAAACAAACATGTATAAGTAACTCCTACAATGTAATGCAATCTATATGATGTACCTTTGCTACATCAATCCAAGGCCTTCTCCCAAGGAAGTGCCTCATTTGTAATCGACTACAAATACTAGTGGATTCATTCAAACTGGGCCAGGCCCCGTGGTTTTTCCCCCTTTTCAGGGGTTTCCACGTAAAAACTCTGGAGACTCTTATGAATGCCACACCCTCTCACTTATCTGCTTGTGTGCTGGATCTTCGTACAATGCTAAGACATTAAATTATATATTTCTCTACCGCCGCGAATATTCCAGGACGCAACAATGTTAATTTTTTATTGATAGTAAATTGAGAAGTTAAATGATAGCATGAAGAATAAGCAAAAAATTAATTACGATAGTTTTTAAAAGGAGAGTTTTGAAAAGATAGGATTTAATTTGACTTTTATATAATAATGATACATTTAAATTTTAGGATTTGACATTCATCATAAATTTAAGAACAAGAATTCAATATGAGAAGAATTTCAAAATCAGTTTTATAATGGTATATACATGATGAATATTAATTAATGAATCATTTTATTAATTACTTCTATTAATTTTTGCAACCAATCTGCTTTCAGATTCTAGAGCAAAAAAAAAAAAATCAGAAGGGAGGTTACTGAAGTAAGAGATGATTGATTAGAATGATAAATATGAAAGCATTTATTTGAATTATTAGTAAAAAAATATAATAGTATTCATTATTACGTTATAATATTGAGACTTTCAAATATTCATCTCCTCTCACTCAAATTTCTAACATTCAAAAACAACCTCATTGCGTGGTAGTGTTTATAAAGATGGGAAAACGGGTGTTATCACTTCTAATACAATTTTTTAAATAAAAAATGATTCTCATTCTGAATTTATTTTGATAAAAAATTTGGAATTAACAATTAAAAAAACACAAATGTTGCAAACAACTAACAATCAAATTAATCAAAATTAAGAAGATCAAAAACAAATGGCCAGTACTTTCATAACAATAAGAAGATAAAACACAAATTTCCACTTCAAATCAAGCAAAAATTTTCATGTCATTTTAGGGAGGACTTTTAGCATTGTTCGCTCAAATCAAAGCTACACCAAGAGCTCCCAAAGCTGCAATAATCATATGCAATGCAACAAGAGTTCTAAAATGAAGATTGGATAGAACTTCGAAAGGCTTGCGGGATTGAGAATATAAGTGGAATATGAGTGGAGAGGATGTGGAATATGGAGAGTATCAGTTAGATGAAGAGGTAGGATTTATTTTGTCATATAAATGACTGAGATTTTTTTGGGAAGAATTGCGAGAGACACACAACTCTCCTTGGCGTATTGGTTGAGAGCTTAGACTTTCAACTAAGAGGTCCAGAGTTCGAGTCTATGTGTATGCGTTGTGTGTGTGAATTTGCCTTAAATGGCCTAAATGTCCCAAAAAAAAAAAAAGAATTGCGAGAGACATTTATAAATAGTATAGATATAAATATGGAATAAGAATAGTTTTTTGGAAAAATTATTAGGTGCGGAGTGCGCACCGTTCGCACAAGTATTGGGTACCTAGCGGTACCCAATGGTACCGAGTACGGGTACCGCTAGGTACCGAGTGCGGGTAACGCTAGGTACCCAATGCTTGTGCGGACGGTTCTCCTTGTCCGCACTCCGCACCTAATAATCTCTCAATTTTTTGGGTGTAAAGTCTGGCCAAATCTTAAGTCAAAGCGGATGGGAAGAGGAATATAGAAGCTTATAGGATTGGAAATCATTTTGAGTGCGTTAATAGTCCTTTTACCCAATTAACACACTTAAATTAAAATTGTCGTGTTTAATTAATTGTATAGAAGTGTGAATAGATGTGTTAATAGTAACATAAATAGCTTCATAACTAAAAATAATAATTAAAAATCTATTATCAAAACTTATTCATTAATTAAAACTTAAATTTATATTAAAAGACAGGAATTTAATTTTTAAAGGTTAGAATTGCATTTGAAAAATTAAGATGAATGATCGAATTTTTGTTTGGAAGGCAATTCAAGTGATTTTTATAATATTAGTATAGATTAGTATAGATATAGATTAGTATAGATGTAATGATTATTTAATGAAATAATTAATTAAGATTTATACATTATTTTTTTTTAATTTTGACATTTTAATAGTTCTTAATGAATGAATATTAATTAATGAATTATATTATTAATTGCTCAGGCATCTTCTAATTATATGATGAATATTAATTAATAAATTATATTATTAATTACTAGAGTATGTATTAATTAAAAATAATAAAAATAAATATATCAATTCACTCTAATTGAATGTAAAAATAAATATAATTAAATACACCAATTAGCTCTTACTTAAATGTAATTAATGTAAACAAAATAAAAAATGTAATGCATTTAAATGAATAAATAAAGTTAATAAATAAGTTAATTAAATGTATAAAAAAATTGAAAGGTTGAGATTCATCTTCGATAAATTAAATGGAAGGTTAGGATTGCATTTGGGAAAAATCCTAAGCCACACTTATATAATAGTATAGATATAGATTTCATGTTTATATAATTAAAGCTTCTAATCCTATAAGGAAATCTTATAATCAAAGTGATTTTGTACCTTTAATTCTAACATATTAGGAACATATAGTTTATCAATCAATCAATCACTTCTAATATAGTTACAAATTTTTAAAACATTCTAAGCATCATTTGACCTATGCGTTGCCATATGGTTTAGCCTCATAATTGCAATTTTGTAGACTTTTTTTTTTTTTGCTTTGTATGTTTTTGTTCTATCAATTAATTTTTCTTTTGTTTTCTTAGGGCCTCAGTGAAATTAGCCAAAATTTATATTATGAAAGAATTACGTACATAACATCTAAAGCATACATATTTACAAAACTAACGCACTTCTTTCTTTTTTTTAACTATCAAATTCATATATTTTCTCATGATATGATTAAATTAATGGGAATTTAACAGAAGCGAAAAAAAAGTAGATTTTTTTTTGTGAATATGAATATTTGTGTGACAATCTGAGAAATGGATGTAGGAGAATATTAATTTTTTTAAACAACAAAAATTTTGAATGTTAATGATCATCTCAAGAAGCCCATGTCAACAAAGCCCTATTTGAGGTCCTGGTTCGATACCCATGCTTTATTTGGACGGGCTTCGCCCACCCACGCCCACCCATGTTAACTTTTGGGATGTCGTACCCACCTATACCCACAAACTTTTCATATTTTTTGAATGCAGTCTGTCACAGACAGATGGTCTTGAGGCTTGTTGCCCTTTTGCTATGATTACAAACTTTCAAGTCACATATCTAAAATTATCGGTCATAGCGTGGTTAAGTGCTACACACTACATATTGAGGATTGCAATAATATAAGATAAATGATAATTGTCAATGTAAATTAATTTATCCCCAGTTGTTGAATACCCACCCATACTCATCCACAAGATCATGGGCGTACCCATACCCACACATACCCATTGGGTATGAGAGGATATGAGTATAAGTACCCAATGCAGGGCTCTGAAAGTAGATGTTTATTATATATTATTTATCAAATACCTTATAACATTGAATAAAATGTATTATTTATGCTACATTTGAAACAATTTTTTTTTTAAGTTTTAATTTTTTTTTTTGAATTAAAATTTTATACTAAAATTATTTTAAAAAATAATGATAAAATTATTTCAAATAAAACCTTAAATTCAAAAATGATAATATAGCTATTGATATTATTTTCATTAAAAATAATATATAGGGTGCATTTGGTAGCAGCTAATATTCTGTTAGTCCCATTAAGCCACGATCTGTTACTCATTAATCATATTAAGCATAATAAAAATATTAATAAAATTCAGGGCACATACTCAGATAAAGACTTTCATTCAGGCCGATTAGGGCACCACGCCGTCGGCTGCGACGCTCGAGGTGTCGAGGACCCGCCCACAGATCAAAATCCACTTCGCTCGCTTGAAAGGATCCGTAGCTCTCTCTCCGGGAATCTCCTTTTCAGGTTAGCTTCTCGGTTGCAGCTCGCGCTCCGCCTAAGCCTTTATGTTATTTATGTCGATTTCTGATTGTGAACCCTGTCGGTTAATAGGATCTGAGATAGTATTACTACCAGGGTTCGTAGAAGAGGCAAGTGGAAGATGACGGAGCCCTCCAAAGTTATTCACGTTCGCAATGTCGGGCAAGAGATTTCCGAGGTGGATTTCATTAGTGCTTTCGGGTTATTTGGGAGCTAAATCGATGAAAGTTTGAGGAATATTTATTTTTTTTCTCCATTTTTTTGTTTACTTTTCGTGCGAAGAATGACCTGCTTCAATTGTTGCAACCGTTTGGCGTGGTTACTAAGCTTGTGATGTTACGCGCCAAAAACCAGGTTTTTATGTGGCGCATCTATATATGTACTTCTGAATTCTTTGGTTGCTATTTCTGGGATATTAGATGCGAGAGCTTTTGTTGTTTCTCATGAGTTGGTTGGCACGCCACCACTGCAGGCGCTTCTCCAAATGTATGATATATCTTCTGCTGCTAGCGCACTTCAATACTACTCAAATGTCCAACCCAGTGTCAGGTAAAGTGGTTCTTATCTTTTTGTTGAGGTTGAGTATTTATAGCATTGCATTTACTAGATGGGTTTTCTTATTAGCTCAGAGGCCTTCCATATATCCTTATATATGTTCCCAATGTCTTTTATATTTTCTTTCTGTTGCGAATTGCTGCTCCTGTGATACCACTCATTTGCTTATCTTTGGGATAATTCTTGGGAATGTTTGTTTTGATCCCTTATGCGGTTTAAACAATGTTAGTTTGGAGGCAATTCTTTTTGGCAGTAAGTGGTATGCAGATTTCTATCATTTTCATGTTTGATTAGTGCCCCATATGGCATATATGAAGATAAATTCTTCCCTTCTTTACATGCATTCTCATCATCAAGCATTTCTTTTTCTATCAATACTTTAGAATATCTACTGTAACGTTGCAAACTGTCAAGAAGCATATTCCTTTATTGGATAGCTGCAGCTTTTAACTTTATAGACCAAATGTAGCAGGCTTAGTATGCAAATATTATATGAGCTTCTCCTGCAGCGATGACAAAAATAAATAAAGAAATTCTCTTAAGGATGCATTCATTGAATTGTGCTCCCTTGAGTTAGTCCATTGAAGATGGTTACCATAATCAACTTCTCATCCTATTTGTCTTCAAGGCTACAACTACAAAAATGAATGCAAACAGATTTTCTAAATGTTCAAATACTTAAGGTTAGCACCCTGATTTCATTTTGCTTCTTGATAATAGGGGTGTTATGACTCGGCCTAGCGGTGGGTTTGATCCTGCTATATATTCCAAAGAACTTTCAAAATGATTACAAACATTTTTTTTTTCAAGTCTTCTGATTTCATAAAAGAGCCACTAAATCATAAACTTTCCTCAAACATAAAATTGTATATATGCATACATAAAACTTGAATCAACACATCTAGCATATAATCAATATTTTAATACATGTTTAAAAAAGTACTATAAACGTCTATTTCATTGTACACAAACATAAATGAAGTTTCTCCACATTCGCTGTACACAAAATCCTCCCCGTGACTCATCCATTTCATCAGAGATTTTATATAACAAAATATCATAACCTAATAGGAGTGAGTTATTGCATCATCTTCGATGTGTACCTAACATGTTTTTGGAAATATGAAATTTAAATGACGAATCATCATTAATTCTCCTTCCTAAATTAGCCTAGCTTAGTTTTGTTTTGAATTCTCCTTGCGCCTTGAATTCCTTTCCAAAATTGTTGGATCATTTTTGGAAAGGAACCCCCTTCCATAAATCTGAAATTTAACTAAATAATACTCATTAATTCTCCTTCCTAAATTAGTCTAGCTTAATTTTGAAAACCTGAATTCAAATTTGAATTCTCCTAAAAGCTTTGAATTCCTTTCCTAAATTATTAGGTTATGTTTGGAAGGATATCTCCATCCGCAAATCTGATTATATATTGAAAATTTGAATTAAATCATATTTCCTTAGCCAATATGCTGAAATTGGCAACCCAATTAAAGCCCCAAACCAGCCCCAATCAATTGATTTGGCCAACTCCCTCCGCTCATTGAGCCTTACCATAATTATACAAATCTTCTAGATATAAATCTTGGACCCAGGTTTATGCTATTTGCTGTCCCGCTGTTTTGGGTGCCATCTAATGATGATTTATGCTACTTTCCTACTATCAATTGCTTGATATTTCTCTCCCAAGCCATCCCAAGGTCAGCTACCTGTTGGTAATAGACAGATTCAGCCATGTTCCAAGTCTAATTCCCGCTGCTCTTGATTTTGGCAACCACACAATTGATGTCCAAATTATGAGGGAAGACATAATGCTATCAAAGCATGTGAAAGGGATTCACAGCGTTGTCCTTTCAACCGAGACAGCCAAATGACTTTGTCGTGGCTTAGTATCTTCGTCTCTGCGGGTAAACTCCCCCCCCTCCCCCACACCTTTTGATCACTTCTTAATCGTGGCATTGTTTTATTGCGAAAATTTATCCGCGTAGCCCATACCAAGAGTGTCGTTTGAGTGGGTCTTTGTTGTGACTTATCTATTTGTTAATTTGGGGATTGCTTATGAAACATCGTGCGAGCATGATCTTAATTTATTTGATTATCTTTTGGTCCTCCTATTAGCTTGTGATTGATTGCTTAAACTTGATTAACCTCTTGCATGATGAAGTCATTGCTTAAGTTCATGGTGAATTAATAATTTGTTAAGCTTTGTTAAAGTACGAGGAATTTCCGATTCAATGCACCTGCATATCTAGTTCTACATCAGTATGCTAGAGGTTTCATGACTTGAAGTTATGTAGAAAAAAAAAAAGAAAAAAAGATAGAAAAGATGCGCATGATCTTGAGTTTGCGCATGCTGCCCCTAACAGGATAAATGGAAAAAAAACATTAGTAAGATTAACTTAAATATTCAAATATGGTTGCTGATTCGTCTTTGATTCAATAATTTACTTACTTTAATGACTGGACTGTTAACCATATTATTGCTGACGTTACTTCTGTGGACATAGTCCTACTAAGGTGTCAGTGCCACATTTAATTGTTGTTAACTTGTCTCAGTTTGTGTTTTCAGGGGCAGAAATGTTTATATGCAGTTTTCTTCTCATCAGGAACTAACAACTGTTGATCAAGGTTCACAAGGACGAAAAGACCAGGTTTGCACGGAGTATTTGTTAAAGCCTTTTATGCCTTCCAAGTTATAAAAAAAATGCTCTTTATTTTTTAGTTTAGATTGCAATGTGTGGAAGTTGCTTATGAATATTGCATTATCTTCGATTTGTACCTAACATGTTTTTGAACTTCTACGCCACCTATGTAAACCTTAAAAAATGTGTCTATGTTTTTTATTATTTGTGTGTCTCTGGTTGCAATGTATTGTTCAAAACTGAAAGGAAGTTGCAATTGAGAAAGTTGCTTTTAAGGAAAAAAAAGTGTGGCAACCTGCGTAGACACTTTTGAAGCTGTTTTGTTGGTTACATTGGAAGTGCATAAGTGTTAAAACTTTATTAGAGGGTGAAGCTACCAATCCCCATGTGACTTCATTTGATTTTAGCCAAAGTCAATTGCCCTCTCAAGGAATTAATTTTCTATGTGATTGACAAGTCCTAACTAACCCACAGCAAGCTCTCTTTCATCCACTTTCTACTTCAAGCTCTCACTTCATTCTGTCAAGATCCGATACAACTTTTAATTGACTTGGGTTTTGGGGTCTGTGTGCGAGTCCTATGATATGCATCAGTTTGTTGAGTTGTTTGGACCATCAAGTTAGATTTTCTAACTGATTGACAGAACCAATCAAATAATTTGTTGATGAGCTGAACTTTGTAAAATAGAAGGCTCATAATCATGCTTGTTACTGCACTATGCAAATGCCCTTTTTTCTCCTTTTGTTTCCAGTTGTGTCTAGGGACTCTCTTTTTTTATCGTATTTCATCCAACCTAACCGTTATAGAAGAAAACAAATTCTTACTTAAGTAAATCGACACCCTTATGGTTTATTATGATATTCTATCAAGAGATTTTCCTTGCTCATTGATAAATGTTCTTCCATACACTTTTTCTATTCTTTTAATTATGTTTCTTGACTTTTTCCTTTTTGAGAGTACTGTTTTAACGTTTCTTTTGCTTTTAGATCATCCTCTGGAAGAATTACACTGAAATTTTCATGTTTTCTTGCTTTCTACCGGGTTGTGGCACCACAATTTACGTGCTAGAACTTTTGTTGTATGCTTTATTAAAGCTCTAATAATTGTCTTTTATTTCTATATATGGCTTTGACATTTGTTTCTATTTTAGCAAGAGCATGCTATATTCTGTTGGAGCTTCCAGAAAATCGTGACCATGTTGCTTATATTTATAAAACTAACACCCTGGGGAGATAATTCATGACATGTGAACATAGTAAACTATGCAAATCCATGTCATTTTGATTAATTCAAGGCGAAGAAACATAGAGAGTAGGGGCTACAGTGCAATGAGAGGCCTCCATTATTTAATTTTTTTTCTTAGACTTTTGAATTTTAGAATAGATAAATGTTAAATTGTGAAAGTGGCTGTGAAGGTGAGTGGGAGAGTTTTGGGTTTATGAAGGATGGGATAAAAAGCAAAGCAAAACAGGAGAAATTGAGCGAGTGGGGCTGTGGAAGTGTGTGTGTGTATAGGAAAATTTGTGTCAGGTTATCGGGTTGGTGGAAGTATTCGTCCATCCACTTCTTTTTCTTTGGCTCTTCAGTTTGTCTTTTCTAAAATTGAAAATTGGAAGCACATGTATTTCTGAATCTCTTGTTAATATTTCGTTTTGAATTTAAAAGTGTTTTGCTGCTTCTTTCATTTAAGATTAGGAAAATATATGTGTTGGGTTGTCGGGTTGGGAGTGAGTATTCCTTCCTCCACTGAATTTTCTTCAGCTCCTCAGCTTTTTTCTTTCCTAAATTAGAAAATAGGAAACACATATATTTCTGAATCTCTTGTTGTTTGTTTCGTTTTGAATTTAAAGTGCTTTGCTGACTCTTTCATTTGAAAAGACCACCTTATTTAGTGCTATGACTTCAGCGTAGGGTATAGTCAAGCATTAATCAAGTCAACTAGGCAGGGTTATCTCAATTATGGTTTTATGGGAAATGGCTTGAGAAACATAAATGCTAAATCGTTTCTTAGATAATATTGGTGCATGATTTATGATCATATTTAGTACTATGAACTGCTAATTTGGGGGCGTGCATTCTTTCCTCCACTGATTTTTCTTAAGCTCTTCAGCTTTTTTTACTTTCCTAAAATAGAAAACTGGAAGCACATGTATTTCTGGATCTCTTCTTGTTTATGTTTCATTTTAAATTTAAAGTATTTTGCCGTCTCTTTCATTTGAGGATAACACATTTAGTACTATGAACTTTAGCACAGGGTAGGGTTGAACATTAATCAAACGGATTGTGAATACGGATTTTGTAGTGTGTAGCTCTTTTAGGTCATAACTAATTATAGTTAATAAATCTTAGACTGTACCTCTTATTTCTCTTTAGTTTTATTTCTCTAGTCATTCTTCCATGCCTAAATGAAGATTTTAACATCTCTTCTCTAGCTATTCTCATTCTTATCAGTCTTCTCTTTTCCTTCTATTTATTTTTTTCCTCTTCTGTCTCTATTATGGTCTGCTGTCTGGCAATCAGGATTTGGATCCCAATCGAATCCTGTTAGCTACAATTCATCACATGCTCTACCCTATAACAGTGGAAGTTCTGCATCAAGTTTTTTCTCCTCATGGTTTTGTGGAGAAGATCGTCACATTTCAGAAGTCAGCTGGTCAGCTTCTTCAAGTCTTATCTATTATCTCAATTGATTTTTAACAACGATCGGCTTCAATAGGAACTCCTAAATGGATTAAAATAGATCATATATCTGTTTACTTGCACGTTCTTATTACTGACCTTGTAAGGTGTAAATTTTGTGTAATTTCCAATCAATATATCTTCGTACGTTTTCATGTTCATTGTACTTCTTTTTTTCCGGAGAGTCAGTGTCATACTATACAAAAAATACTTACTAGGTTTCTATTGTTTTTCCTTGCTTATTTATGTAGGATTTCAAGCTCTCATTCAGTATCAATCACTCCAATGCGCTGTTCTGGCAAGAAACACTCTGCAAGTATGTGCTTCTTTCTTTTTTCTGTCAAATTACTTAGTGATCTCAGTTTTCTGGTGACAAAGCTGATTCTAGATTCTATGAATGCTACTTTGTAGGGACGCAATATATATGATGGCTGCTGTCAATTAGATATACAGTATTCCAAGTATGCTTCCTTCAGATTTTTGACTATATTCCTTGTTTTATTGTTGTTAGTCTGACGAATTTGAATTCTCTTTTTGCTTTTCAGCCTTAATGAGCTGCAGGTTAATTATAACAATGATAGATCAAGGTATGCTAATGGTATTTTTCGGATTAAGCATAACATGTTCTGTAATAATGCATAGTTATTTTTGTGTGAAAAGCCCTCAAAAAACTGATATGGGAAAATGCTAATCTTAGCCGTAGCAGCTGGCCTTATTAATTTTTTATTAATGAAATGGAGGCTTAGGCGCATGATATAGAGTAATAAATAAAAAGGGGATACTTGCAAAAGTTGCTAAGTAGAGTTTGGCTTAAAGAAGTCAAAGACTCGTGAAAACTTGGTAACTTCTCCATTATAAAGTAAAATAGCTCCGGAAGCTTCGAAAGTGATGTAGATGTCTATTTTTGTGTGAAAAATCCTAAAAGTACTGACATGAGGAAATTCTTAATCTGAACTGTAGCCCTGGCATCATTATTATTATTATTATTTATGAAATGGAGGCCTAGACGCTTACTATAGAATAATAAATAAGAGGGGAATACGAACAAAATTTTCTAACTAGAGTCCAGCTTAAAGAACTCAAAAACTCATGAAAACTAGGTGATTTCTCCATTATAAAGTGAAATAACTCCAAAAACTGAGAAGTTGACAGCCCTGTAAGCTTTGGGGGAGCTCAACATTCCCAATGACAAATCTATTGTCTCACATAAAATTGCAAAATCAAGGACCATCCTGTAGCAAGGCTCATTCCAGTTCTACTTATCTATCTGCGCGTAATGCTCCTTATGAAGTTCTTGGCGTGAAACCGGTTTTTCCATAAAATCTTCTTGATAAGTGTGAAAAGTGCTTGGGTCTATCTTCCATAGGCTCGCATTCCTCTCTTCCAAGATGACATACGATGTAGTTGTAAAAGGATTTTTATAGTGGTGGTGATAGAAATAACTGGAACTGATGTTTGGAATGTAAGTTTGAAAATTTAGTGCAGTGAGAATGATTTAGGATGGATGAGAAAATAAAACTAGTGTAATTATGGCTGTAAAAGAGATGAACTGAATATTTTTTACATAATTATAGAGACAAATCACATAATGATGGATTTGCCTGGCTGAGAGGAAATATTTTGCGTTGAGCTTAAATAGACTTGTAAGACTAAAAACATACTACAGAACCACGTTAAAATTCGTCCTTGCATTTCTAGATAATCTAATGTTCACAAGCAGGATTATCTAATACAAGACGTACTTCAATTTTGGTTGCATTGTATATGGTTAATGTAGAAAAGTGATAGGCTTGCTTTATGAGAGTGGCATAATTAGCGAAGAAGCTGGATCTACAAGTTCCTGTAGAAGAAATCTATGGGATTTGAGTGGCTAGGTGGAACTCTAAAGTTGCAGCCTAATACATGAAAGCTATTCTGAAATTGATTTTACAGCCTAATACATTTTTTTGCTCTAATACCAAAATTGGAGGGCGAGAGAACTTTGCATATAGTCTAATAGGTTTACGGTGCAGAGTTTTAGAGTTATTCTTGAGAACTATCGTATCTGCTATCTTAACTTCCCTTTTTTCCGATTGTGAGCATTCACCATCATCTTACTTTTTTTCTGATTTGCCTTTATATTGTCTGCTGAATATTCTCGATGTTTGTGTTCAGAGATTTCACAAATCCATCACTACCTTCTGAACAACGGGGTAGATCATCACAAGTATGTCATCTATATGTTCATCTTTCATATTTTAATTTATTTTTTAGAGATTCAATTTGGTTGCCAGCACAGCTTTGATTTTGCGTATATTTTATTTACTTAATGGATAACTGTGGCATGCCCCAGAACTTATTTGTTTATACCATTAATGACAGCTTGGGTATGGTGATGCTGGAGGCCTTTACGCACTTCATCCATCTGGAGGCAGAGCGGGTAATCATGTATTGCTGTTTCTTCTTACTCCTGAAATGTGTGTTCAACTTCTAATCTGTTTGTTTCTCTTTTGTTTGTTCCAGTTACAATGGCTCAGGTGGATTTTGCACGCCCAAGTTTCTTTTTTTACAGATTTGGTCTTCTATGTTATTGCAATAAATCTTCTTCATGATCATTTCTGAGCCTCCGTCCATGCCTGTTTGCTTTAGATAATTCATCATTTATTGTTCTTATATGATGTTGTTTACTTGATACTATTTGCATTTTGTTGAATCTCTTCAATGACATCATTAGGAGTTTGTGCATATGGTAATTTTATGTTTTATCAGATGAACAATGCTGCGGCAGTTGCAGCTGCTTTTGGTAGTGGTCTGCCTCCCGGTATAAGTGGTAGTAATGACAGGTGCACCATACTTGTCTCTAACCTCAATACTGATGTAAGTTCTCCCCTACTTATTAGGACTTCCAGTCCCTTGTGTTGTCACTTATGATCTTAATATTTAATAAAATTTTGTCCTTGATTGTAGAAAGTCGATGAGGACAAACTTTTCAACTTGTTTTCCATGTATGGTAACATTGTAAGAATCAAATTACTTCACAACAAACCAGATCACGCTCTCGTTGAGATGGGGGATGGTTTTCAAGCTGAACTAGCCGTGCACTTTCTGAAGGTTGGTTTAATCTCTCGTGATCAGTTTTTTGCTTTCTTTTTATTACTGATACCTATTGGACTTACGAGTTGGAAGTTGTGTGAAGAAAACTTCTGGGAAGATTAGAATGACACAAAACTTAGCATGCATGATTTATTATTGGTTATTGCTTGATGGTCTATCGCTGTGCATTTTACCTTTCTAGAACTATGCAGTCCTTTTTCCTGCATCCTGTTTATTTGGCACCAGTAATGGCCATGTTGCTCATTATTTTTTTGTTTTGCAACCTACTCCTTTGCACCCTATCTAGGGCTGGTTATTTGATTTTTATCCTAAACCATTTCAAAATATGATTGATTTTTGGCCGAAATTAATTGAGATTGAAGTAAACGATTTGGCTAATAAGCCAGGCTTGGCCAGAATGAATTTGCATTGAATTGAGCCCAATCAGATAGACTAGCTCAAGATTAGATTGAAAAAATGTATGTATTTGTATGTGAATTCATGTATTTATGTTTGTATGCAGGCATATAAGCATCCGTATATGCATATATCTATGTATTGTATGGCCGCATGCAGACATGTTGGACAAGCATATTTATTAGACGATCAAAAGTAAGATTGGTTTTAGGCTAGGATCGAGCTTGGATCCAAATTAAGAAATCAAACAAATTAGTAAAGGTCATAATGAGCCAGTCTATAGTTAGACTTGGCTTGGATCGAGATTCGCTCTTAACCAATCTCAACCTTGGTTGGATTGGCTTGATCTCAGATCATACTTAGAACTGAACGGATATGCTCACATTTGCATTTTGATAGGAAGTACTTGCGTTCGCACGCAAGTAACCCTAAGGGTAATACTTTGAGTTCACAAGCAAATCTAGCAAGATTTGACAAAAACAGCAAGAAATAGGACTGATTTTAAGAAGAAATCAGCAAAAATCATGCAGGAAATTTAGTAGATTGGAGAAAAAACACAAGGGAAATACTTTGATTCAATTCACGAACAAGAAAAACAAAGCAAGATATAAATTTCTTCAATTCGAGAGGAGGAAATACTCTCCAAATCTCTAGCAAAACCTAAAGCCCACACAAAACAAACCCTAGATCTCAATATTCAAAAAATCTCACCCACACAAAACAAACCCTAGATCTCAAAATTCAAAAAATCTCACGATACCCAAACCCTAGTCTCCACAAGACAAATTAAAGCCAAAGGAAGCTTACAAAATTCCTAAAACAGCCCTCCATTCAAATTTTCCCTCTTAAACACTATTTAATCAAGCAACGGGCCCCACTAGGGCTTCCGTCCCCCTCATGATTCCGCCCAAGCTTAGACTGCCGGCTATAACAGTGAACCGGTCCCTGTTGGACCGGTTCACCGGCATTGCAACACATTTCCAGCTGTATTATTTGAACCACATGCATTTCCTAGACGTTCAAAATTTTGTAGTTATAACTAAAATGCAATCAGAATTTTCATGTGACAAGCTTACTGATTGAAACATGAATGTGAGATTTGCTTTCCACTTGTGGGAGTAACATCCATGAATATTGATATTCAGCAATTACTTTCGTTTCTAAACTGTGAAAGCCATATTTTCTTATGAATTCTTCTTTTATATTTTGTAGGGCGCAATGTTATTTGGTAAAAAGCTTGAGGTGAATTACTCCAAGTACTCAAACATTACCCCTGCCCAGGATGCCCATGATTATGGTGGATCAAGCCTTAACCGCTTCAACCGCAACGCAGTGAAGAACTACCGCTACTGCTGTGCCCCAACTAAAATGATTCACATATCCACTCTTCCACAAGATATCACTGAAGATGAGCTCATCTCTCATCTGGAAGAACATGGAACCATTGTGAGCACCAAAATATTTGAGGTGAATGGTAAGAAGCAAGCCTTAATCCTGTTTGAAGATGAGGAGCAAGCCACCGAGGCCCTTGTTTGCAAGCATGCTTGCAACATTGATGGGAACACCATTCGGATTTCTTTCTCCCAGTTGCAGAGTATCTAGAAGATTCCAGTATATAGTGTTTTTCATGGAGGAGGACTATATGTATGTTCTGCTTGTAATTCTTAAAGATTGCTAGCAAATGGTTAATGATTTCCTTTTGCAGTTGTTTTGGATGCTTGTTTCTGTTGCAGTTATGTAAGATTTGTTTTGATGAGGATGTTCACTTAGAATTGTTAGTTTAATGCAGACTATTGGGATTGTATTATAATCATGCAGACTTTATGGTTTAATACTTTGCCTGTGCTATTGGATTTCTGTTTAGAATATGATACTGAAGCAAGGAGCAATGTGATTATGTGAACTTTTTTTATTTAATTTTCATCAACAGTTGGATGAAAAGAAATAATTCAAAATTCTGAGGAAGTTCCTTTTGTGGGAGAAATTATTCTGTGCGGAGATTGGATATAGAACGTTGTTCGGAGATCAATCAGAATGCATCACTTCAGTAGTATTGAGCTATGGTATCGAGCAAGGGGTGATGTGGTGCATTCTGATTGGTCTCTAAATGATGTTCGGCATCCACGGAATAATTAAACCTTTTTTTTTTTTTTGCAGCCATCAGTTTAGTCTGTGGACTTCTTGAGCCCAAGCCATGAGCTTCTTCAGACTGATTCAAGTACTGCTGAAGCCATGTCTGTCTGATGAGTTTGTGTGAAAAACAAAATGGGTAAGTTTAGAGAGATTTGTGGAGTTTGAAATTCATGATGGTTGAAGGTTGGTAAATTTAATTATTTTGTATTTTAAGAATTCAAAATCTCCTATAATTGCTAGAGCAAGTCAATTGGGCTGAGTGACTTTTTGAGCCTATGCTAGCCTACTGAGCTTAGCAAATTTCTCTGTGCTTAAGAATTGCTAGAAGAAATAAAATTCTATATTCATATTTTAACAAAGGAGAAATTTTCTCATATTAAAATTTAGATGTATAATTGATGTATATAAATATGCATGGACGCGCACACACCCATAATGAATATTACATTCTCATTTGTATTATAAATGTTTTTTAATGCATTATTTTCGAATCTCAACAATGAATTTTGATTGAAATAACTTAAATTTTTATTTAATTTATTTTTTTCAAATGTTATCCATAAAATGCACACGTGCTGATGCTCATTTGAAGGCCTCACCCTATTTTTCTAACTAATTTAGTGAGATTGATTAAGGCTTCGCATGGGATGGCTTTTTATTGCATTTTTTGGGCATCAGCTATTCGCCACTACTCATCACTGGCAACCTTCCACAACTGCCAGCCATCGCCCACCACTAGCCACCTCCTAATGCTAACCGCCGCCAATAATAAACGCTTTTCATTTATAACGAAAAAAAAATAAGTTGATCATATTTGATATTTCAACAATTTCCAGAATTTTAATTTTTTTAACCGTTTATTAGTAAGTAACAAAAAAATGGTAATTATAAATAAAATCACTATTAATCTTGCCAAACACCTGAAGCATATATTTCTAAACTATTACAAGACTTGTTATTAGAACATATTTGATCAGTCTGATTGATGTATCCAAGCCATCACTAATGACCAAATACTCAATTCACATCTCTAATTCCAAGCTATTTCAAAAGCTCTATATATTGAAAGAGAATGGAGATATTTGATGAAGCATTTAAATGATAGCATCAATATCTTAATAAGAGAAAAAGGTCAAATACCCAATATCTTCAGCCCATGCTTCCAATTCCAAGCCATTTCAGAAGCTCTATATACTGAAATTCACAATTTTCTTGTCAAAACAACTTAATAAAAATTGTTTAGCTAATATCAATCACATAATCTCAGGTATTTTTGAAATCATGCAAGCCGAATTTCTTTAATGATGTTAATTAAAGATCCAAATCACTACATATGAATAGACAAATAAAAAACTTTTTTGCCATAACACTTAATTTGGTCAAAATAATAATCATTCATGTTTTACAAAGATGTTCCACCAACAATATGAAGAATTCTTGAACTACAAAAGTTATAGTATCCTAGAAACAAAACTCACACCTAATTCTCCTGAGGGTATAACAACCAGTAAGCTCCAAGTTCGAGAGGAAAAAAAACATAAAAACATGAATAGAACACAGTTGCCCAATCTTATGCTTACAGTGAACTCTTGAATTTAGCCTCATAATCTTGGGGTCTCTGCAGAAGGCACGTTGGAAAACATCAGAAGCATGGGTTGTTATAATTCAGCAAAGCATCAAAAAGCATAGATTAATAGCTACAGCCAAGAAAAGCAGTACCATAGTTAGACTTCGTTTGGGATGACTTTCTTATTGCTTCTTATAGTTTTTTAGTATAAAAATTAAAAATTTTGAACTAAAAAATGACTTTAAGAAGCAGCAAGAAAGCTGTCCCAAACGAAACTTTAGTGTTACTTGTGCACTAAATAAACGGCAAGTGAAATCAGGTATAATAAATTCAATAGCAGCTTATGGTAGCATAAGCCTTTAGTCAAAAGCAACTTCCATGAATATTGATATTTTCACAACATAATTGCTTTTGGATAATGCTATTGAAATCAGGTATAGTAAATTCAATAGCAGCTTATGGTAGCATAAGCCTTTAGTCAAAAGCAATTTCCATGAATATTGATATTTTCACAACATAATCACTAAGCATTATCCAAAGTATTATAGATATGCTGAATATGTTTATTTTAAAATGTTTATAAAAAAACAGGTCCAAGAAAATATACCATAAATGTGGCAGATATTGATCTCCCAGCAAACCATCTCATGTGCATTGCCTGCTGGCAACTAGCTGCAGCAGCCTGCGTTTCAAATCGCAAATATACACTGCCATTGTTGCAATACCTAGAAATACATTTAAATGTGAGATAATTTACAAAAAAAAATACCAGGCAAAGTTAATTTTATATTAGTGTAAAGAAGAATCAACAAAATGTTAACCACGAGAATGGTCCACAAGAGAATATAGCAATCTTCCTTTGCATAATGTAGTCAGCAATCATATTAATCAAATGGATATTAGCGCTATCACATGTGAAAAGCCTAGTGTCTTCTAAAAGTACCGTAATATCATTTTACCATTTCATAAATGGAAAACTTGCCTCATGGAATAAAATGGAAGCGTCTGCTGAGAAAACATGATATGAAAAGAAAAAAATTACTTTTTTATGAAGATTTGTGTGTTTAACTAATCGAAAGCATCAAAAAAATAAAAAATCTAGCAAGTTATATTTAGTTTCCTTATTTGGTAGCCATTTTATTTTACTTTATAATTTCAGTTAATTTAAGAAGACTATGAGGATGGTGTGTCAGAACCGGCTGTTATTTCCTTTTTAATTAGCCGATTTCATTGATTCATTGACTGCTATTGTCATGTTGATTCAGTTTTTTTTTTAAGCTATTGTTGCTACTATTTTTTTAGGCTGTTATTTCCTTTTTAATTACCTGTCTCAGCAAAAGACACATGAAAATATAAACAATTAAACCTGATCCTTATTTGAAAATTTCGGACCATTGGAAGGCAGAAGTGTAACTTTTAATTAAAAGGGGTTATTATAATATCCTTATAAAAGGTCAATCCCTCCCCCTCTCTCTCTCTCATATTTTATATAAATAACAATCATGATTAATGATTAGAAATTTTCTATTAAAAGAAATTACTACACTCAGTTCAATCAAACATTGATTCAACTCAAACTTAGCTCAAGTTGAAAATGAAATCTGCAATTTCAAGTTTAGGTTCTCAAAATCGACTTGATAACACCATTTATCAAAAGTTAAATTTGTACTACACATGATTTAAGAGCATTTATTCCAAATATTTTGACACTAGCTGCCTATTGGAATCCTAAAAAGTTCTGGATTGTCCATAACTTGGGATTATAAGTGAGGATTAAAAGTCCATGGAAAGCTGCCAAGACCCTTTCATTAAAAGGGAAAAGGGTGATATTATGTTTTGGGTTTCATGGCCCACAAGGTCTGATCTGGGCTGAGCTGACCCAACTAACAGCCACATTGCCTAAAGATGGATATTTTTAGCATAATTTAAAAAGTCATGTGGCGCATATAGTTTCACATTGTAGGATTTGTTAGAAAACTGAAGTTAAGAAATATATCACAAACTTGTATACAATGTTGTCAATTCCATATAAGTTACAAGAGAATTATAGTATGCATTTTGAGTTAGGTTTACCACAAACTTTGAAAAAGCATGATTAATTTGCTACTGTGGTAGAAGGTTTTCAAAAATAGCTTGTTCCATATTGTGTCATAAAGTTATAAATGGACCATATATTAATAAATTATAATTTAATGAGGTGGTTAAATTGTGTAGCTTACCTAAAACAATGGTTTTCTGATCAAGACATAAAACTCATGAGTTCTTTTTTAAGCTCTTTGGGAAAAAAAAAACAAAAACAAAGGTAGAGCTAAATGAACCAAGTAGATTCCAGTATTACCTCATTCAAGCTCGCTCATTTACTTTCTTATTGAGATTGAGTTAGGCTTGAACATGACAAATTTCAATATCTTGTTCAAGCCTGCTCATTAATTTTCTTATAAAGTTTAAGTGGTAATCAAACTTTAATTAAGCCCAACTAATTGTATATTTGATGTCGATGATTTAAGCATATGGTTTGATTATTACACAAAATTGGATTATATAGATTTTGATCAAAATTGGCATGATTCATTCGGCATTATTTAAGCTATTTAGTGGAGCTTGAATAACAAAAAGAAAATATTTGAATCCATATATCTAGCTATTTATTTAATAATTTCATCATACCTATACCTCTAATGAAATACATAATTTTAAAGTACAAGATATATAAAAATAAAAATAGAACATGGAATAAATTATCAAATAAGCAACTAAATCATTAATGAATGATCATTTTATCGAATTCTCAGCAAGTTACCTGTTAAATAACAAAGGAGCATGTTTTTAAACATAAATGAACAAGCAAGTCAATGTTCAAGTTCATTCATTTACATGACAAACTTTTAAAATTTAGTTCAAAATTGTTCAATAATATAAACAAACGAATATAAAGAAAACTTGTATGAATCAGTACCAAACTGTTCGTTGAATGCACTTGTTCACTTAATTATCCCTAAAGAAAACTAAATTTTCAATTGTTTATAACCCACAAACTGATAAATAAATTATACTTAATAAAAATTAAGCTGATACGATAGTTTTTAAGACAAAAGATTATGCAGCTGGGTGAGATTTAATATGTTCTACGGCTGAATGTACATATAGTTCAGCTGTCAATAAATCTACTGGCATGAGTCCATTTAAGGTTGCATAGGATTTTAACCTATAAAGCTGATTGATCTTATAGAGCTACATATAGAACTAGGCATAATGCATTTGCACGATCATTCACAAAACCTATGCAAGAATTGCATGAGTATATGCGTACAAAATTGGGTATTGAATAAGACAATTATAATATTTCTGTAAATGTAAGCACAAGAAGTTTAAACATGAAGAAAAAGTTTGTTCGTTTAAATTCATAAAAGCTTCTCCCAGGAAGCTTCAACAAATTAAATACGAGAAATACAGTGCCGCTAAAAATTTTGCAACGCATTGAAAGTTTTGAACAAATGCTTACAAATTAAAAATTCCATTAAATTATGGCAAATCCAATTTTTAATGTGTTTGATTTAAACTTTTATAGTCAACAAATTGCTATTTCTTTCGATTCTCTCTCTCCATCTCCTCATGTGAATCAACATGTAATCCTCCGCCAAAAAATTTTACACCCTTTTGATGGTAGATTCTAGAAATATCTTATGCATTGGCATGATAGACTTCCGAATTACTTCATACAACAACAACAACAACAACAACATCAAGCCTTTATCCCACTACGTGGGGTTATGAATACCAAATGGAAAATTTTTCGGAGCCCAATTTGTCTAAGTCAAGCAAATTTATTGGAGATCAATGTACTTACACTCGCCAAGATTGTTGAGTAAATAAATCATATGAGCAAAGTCATATTAAGGTTCATTATTTAACAATTCTTTTATTTTGTAATTTCAAATAATTTGAGACATGCTCGCTTATGATGTTTGATGAGTCAAAGATGTATTCTCCTATCTTATGATGTTTCTTGATCTAGGTGATTTCTTATTTGGTTGAGTTTAAATAATTGGTTTGATAGGTTCAATAAATACAATTGAGGTTCAATTCTTATTCAATCATTTCTATGGTTCTACTTTTTTATTCCAATTACATCACTTGTTGAATATTTTATTACTCGTTTATGGGATTTATGTAGCTAAGTGGTTCTCATGTTCGGTACTGATTCCTGTGGCTTTTGTATTTGACTCTTAAGGATTTGTGTCCATTTCTATAACTTTTGAATGAAGTTTCTTTAGAGCTCTTCCCTTGGCGTTGGTATGCAATTTCTTTGGTATTTCTTCAACTACATAAAGGATTGATCTCAATATTTTAAATTGAGCCCATGAGAAGTAGCCAACTAGGAACTAGAAGTTTACACATGAGGCATGTAATAGTTAACTTTTGATTCAATAAAAATGCATATTCCAGTTTTATCTTGTGTGTATATTGAATATGTGATTCTTTGAGTGAAATAGAAGTTTGCCTGCCAAATTCAAGGAGAATTCATCTGCTAGTGTCGATGTAAGGACTATATTTCCTTCTCTTTGGTGAACTCTTTCAATTGCCTAATTCCTTCTAGATATGATCTTATTGGCTTGTTAGAGTTATTAATGTTGTTCAAATTTGGTATAACTAGAGTTTTATTTCGATGAAAACATTCAATTGCTTGTTGATTTTCCATTATTTGATTTTCTCAATAGTTTCTTCAAAATTAATTCATTATTGCATTATCATTTTGGAACTATTCCTCATCTTTTATGGCTTGCACCTAAAAAAAGATATTTTTTTGTATATTTAGTGATTTTTAATCAGTGAATTATAATTCCTATCATGTGATCTAATTTAATTATAATTCCTATCATGTGATCTAAATTTATTATATAATCCTACTCACAATAAGAAACCTGCACCCTAAACCATTCAACATCACTTTTGGGAAATATCTCCTCGTTCCATGAAAAGAAACATAAACATTAAAAAAAACCCCAAGTTCCATGAAGCTAATTGGCACAACGTATCAATACAGCTTTTAAATTACCTGATTCCTTTTCTAAACTCGCCCAAGAATGGAATTGAATAACATCATTTGATAGTCACTGCTACAATTCTTATATACAACACAAATTTTCAAATTTAAACAAATTCAGCACTTCACACCTTGCGACATTGACATGCTTGAATGAAGAATTTGAAAACTACGCAAGATGAAATTTTATAAAATATCTCATGCATAACGTAGGTAAAACTGCAATACGTAGAGAACAATCAAAATATTTCCTATGAAATGAACTACCCAACTGCATGTCTAGAGAAAACAACGAGTAAGAAAATATGCAGCCACCCAAAGCAGACAAAATCACTAAGTATCATCATCAGATAAAATTGAGAAGGTCTCAAAACATACAGAACAACTAAGAAGTTGTTAAATCAATCAAATGATATATTCTTAGATCATATAAATTTATAGATTCACTACTAAAACAATTGTAAAAGAAAATACTAATGCTTACTTGTCCACATAAATATGCTTCAAGGGACCAAACTTGGCACATTCCTCTTGGACATCTTCTTTAATATCCAAGTCAAAATCAGGATCGGTCTGTAAACATTAAAAAATATAAGCACAGCAAAATTAAAATATCAGACTATAAGTCATGCTACAAACCTCAGTACTTGGATGAAACATGTTCTTTAACAAAATAAATTCACTTGGCTCCCCTATAGGCTCAGGAATGGTGGTAGCAAGCAGAACTGGATAAGCTGCAGGTACAGTAGCCTGCCCATTTCTGGGCAAGGGTATAAGAGGTTGATTTGGAGTCACTCCATTAAGAGCAGGCACACCAAGGGATTCCACAATACTACAGAAAAATGAAAATTCATCAGCTGCAGAACAACTTCCAACAAGGAGAGATCTGTGTACAATATGCTAACCTTGAGGCAGTTCCAGTTCGATCCAGTTTCTGCATCAATATAGCCCTTGAACGTGCATTCATAGACTGCCAAGCAAACAAAGCAAGAAATTCCAACATGTTTTCTTAAATCATGTAAGCTCCAAAAGGGAAGCTTGCAACCTTTGAACAGAAGCTCATATTATTGAAACAAATTGGTTAAAGAAACAATTAAATTTATTTTTTTAAGAGAACATGTCTTGAGCCTATCCAAACTGGAAGGGGGACTGGTAGAAGTGATGATCAGTGTATGGTAGAGAGGATGGGAGATGGAAGACGGGGGACTACGTGTCTGGATAGTTTCATTCAGAAATGCCCATTTGTTTAATAATGTTTTTAGGGGACGTGTAATGGTGTTGTTCATGGGAATTTAAGTTGTGCTAGACAGTGTCATTTCACTGACATTCTTTCTCCCCCACATATTTTTAAAATGAGCCATCATGTAGTGCAATGAATGGGAATTTTCTAGCAGAACAAGATAAATAAAGGTCTAGCATAAATGGAAATGAGAATGCGTTTTATATGTTGGAATATTGACTTACCAAACCACCACCATCATCATCATCAAAGTCAGTAGCATTTGTTCCTGATTCTTGTGAAACAACATTTTCAGTTACAGCTGAAACCTGATACAGATATCCATTGCTCATTCAAAAGAAAAAATTAAAAAACATAGCTAAAATAACTATATAACATATTACTGTAATATAATGGTTACAACCTTGATTATCCGGCCAGCTATGTCTAATTTCCCATTCAAACTTTGTGCTGCCTTTGCATATTCAACTTGAGAGAACTGACGTGAACGTTCAGAGAACAAATAAGTAGATAATAGCAAATTCCATTAACATTAAAACATGGGCATGATTGAAGGTGCATGCTTACTTGAATAAATCCATATCCTCTGCAGTGCCCAGTTTCAGGATCCAGTGGAAGTTGGACAAGTTCTACATGACCAAAAGGCTCAAAAACCTGAAAATGGGTGCAGATATTTGATGGAGAAGGGAACTAACCAGACATAGCTTTAGGGTGTAAACAAAATAAACCATGCATTTTCAGGCAAATATCATGAACTTTTGTCACATCAAGGATTGATAAATAATAAGGCAAAAATCCTCTAAATGAGTTAGAACACCTTAATTCCTTAAGATAATTTTGGACACCTTAGATGTTCAAATAAAAAAAAAAAAACAACTTTTGAATAAGAGTTGAAGGGTTTTAGGTCTGAGCAACACACAAAAAACAATCACCAGCATTCGTCGTTAGAAATTCACCCCACTTTATGAGAATTGACTAACAAACCATTATTTTCAATGAAACCCCTGAACTAATTCAAAAATTAAAATCATTGAAATTGAATGTTCATAATGCCAGCGGAGACAAAATTAAACAAAAAAAAGACCAAAATAATTCATGTCCTGATAAACCTGAAATTTAAGACGAGCAGCATCCCAGGGAGATGAACGTTTGCCAATTCATGTGCACTTCCAGAGACCAGACTGATGTGCAGGTAAAATATTAATATAATGGAAGGAGGAAAAATGACTCAGTTCATGCGGTATTTTTTAAGGTATTGTATAAGAAGAGTAATATCAACTACAGCGTAGTCAAATCATGTAAGAACAAATAAAATTTCTAGACATTCTAATGTGGTCCTAAATTTGTAGTCAAATCATGTAAGAACAAAAAAAATTTCTAGACATTCTAATGTGATCCTAAATTTGTAGTGAAATCATGTAAGAACAAATAATATTTCCAGACATTCTGATGCGGTCTTATATTTGTAGTGCTTAAAAAGTTCAAAACAGAAAACGATGATTTATGCAATTCATAATTCTACATTATATATGCCACATAATAATAGCACCTGATATTCAGAAGGCAATGATGAGATAAAACATGTTGACATGATAGGTCAATATGTACCAGGCCTACAGTGAAATTGATAAAGCATACATAATTTTAAGCAAAGCAATAAATAATTGATAAAGAAACGAGAATGATTAAAATAGCCATCAGTCCGACCAGACAAAAGGGTAGTTTGTCTAAGTTTAATCTGAAAGATTGATGAGAAAATAACAGGTGGAATAAATATGAAAAAGGTAAAGGCTTATATTGCAAGAAGATATTATATTGCCAAGATTGTGTGTGGCAATCTGGAGCATCAGTTATCAGGAAAAGTGAAGTGAATTTCAATCAGGAGCATCTCTAAAACGTGCAATTTATACCGTACCTTCTGTTGTTTGGGCCAAAGGAATGTTGAAGATAACATTCCTTGGATTTTGTGGGACCTGGAGATAGAGATTCACAATTGTAATCATACCAGATGCATGGCAATGTATCTTATTTTATTGGCTGTAATTTACCATCAATACAAAATTTAATTAGTTTTTAATGCAAAAAACTTTGAACTGGGAATTGCAAAGCAAAAACTCTATGCTTATAGCTAAAAGAAATAGTAAAATCAACATAGGATGCGTTTGTGCGTTGATGTTTGTCATAGATCTAGCGGTGGGATTATGACATTGTGTGATAAAGTCATTAAAAAGAGTGCACGCTTTAGACATCTCAAGTCTATCATCCAAAGCGATGGTGAAATAGATGGGGATATTATTAGTAGAATTCAAGTTGGATGGTTGAAGAGGATAAATGCATCAGGCATGTTATGTGATCGAAAAAGTACCCTTCGAACTTAAGGGGAAATTTTATAAGATTGCGGTAAGACCTGCAATGATTTATGGTACAAAATGTTGGCCATTAAAAGAGAAGCATAAAATTAAGTGTTGCAAAGATGAGGATGCTCAAGTGGATGAGTGGATTTATATTTAGAGACAAAATGTGAAACGAGTATATAAGTGAAAATGTTGGAGTAGCTCTAGTGGCAGATAAGATTAAAAAGAGTCTCCTTAGATGGTTTGGTCACGTAAAAAGCTGGCCTTCCAATGACACAGTTAAGACAGATGTATAAGATCCAACCTACGTTAAGAAAGATGGAGATCAACTTGAAAAAAAAAACTTGGTTAAAAAATATTTGAAATTACATTTTCTATTAAATTTAAATGAGAATTTTATTCTTAATAGGGTACAATGGAGAAAAAAGATTCATGTTGCCAACCCTATGTAGTGAAATAAAGACTTGGTGGTGTTATTGTTGTTGTTGATGCTGCTCAATTCATAATGACTAAAAATTGTGTCAGAATATCCTAATCTAAATTGCATCAAGATGGGTTTGAAACTCATTGAATTTACTTTGAGATTAGTGCACACAAACTCTTTATATATAGCACTACCCCCTTAAAGTTTATTCAATGATTTTCAAGCCTATCCTAATACCATTTGTATAGAATATCTAAACACATTTCCTTTCCATTGAACATGCAACCTTGTGTTTCTTTCCAAAATAATAATAATATTTTTGTGTGAAACAGAAAAAAAATTTATCCCCATAAGCGCCCATGGTCATAGCTTAACGATGCCAACATGCTTTTGAAGCAAATTGCAACCATAGCAATGATTTTATCTCATTCAATGCAATACAGAACAGATCACCAAAAGGAACCTGAAATCAATCCTACTCCTAGTAAGCATATATATCAACAACGAAGTCAAAATCTATCATATAAACTATTTAAAACATATAAAACTGAAACAACCAAATTAATTTTCTTAAAATCCATACATCCACTATTTCTAACTACTAGCAAGAAATTGGCATAGCAACGAAAATATCCAACAGATATTATCTACCTGACGGAGCAAATCTTCAGTAATGTTGAAGTGCAAGTTCCCGACATAAATTTTTCGAGCACCAGCTGCACCAAGTGATCCAGTAGTATTTGACTGAACAAGATTCTTCTCTGCTTCAGAAGGTTTGACCATCACAGGCTGACCTAAAAGTTGATGACCAGAAAGAGCGATTGCCATAGGCACCGACATTGCATCATAAAACTCGATGTACCTGTCAAAAATACAGCACAAGATAACAACAAAATAACAGTGAAAACATAATCAAAATTTCTAATACCTGCCAAAAGAAGATTTACATAGGACAAAGTAAACAAGATACACAATAACAAAACCAAAGCTATACCTGAAGTAAGGAAAGCCCAGCACATAGAAGTGAATAAGAAAAATAATGAAATCTTGGAGATCGTTATAAGAGACGATCAAACAGTACAAACATATACTAGATCCATATATCAAGCATACCCATCATAAATCAACAATTCATTAAGTGGAAAAACCCTTCACACAATTGATTTTTCTTTCTTTTTTTTTTACTAGAGTAACATTGCAGAAAAAGCTAGTGTTGTGCACAAAAGAATTTACAAAATCTGAGATCTAAAGATAAAGAAAAGAAATCGTCTGCAACATGTTTAAAATAGCATGTGTGTGCGCTATTGGCTATTGCAAGCAATGCATTTCATTTCCAAACACATTGAGTCAAAAATTTTACCCATGAGGGAAAAGGAAAAGAAAACCCTTTTATGTTTACTAAACTCCCCAGCCCTCCCCAGATATACTGTGGTTACACTTACAGAGAAGCTTGTCAATCTTAACACATGCGTGCATAAAATTACCAACCAAAGCACAGCGTTACCAGAAAAAAACAAGCGCTAAAAGATTATATTTTTGCAACCCAGATCCTTAATCTAAAATTTATGAAATAACTTCAGTTGATAAATTCCACAAAGCAATAAAAAATAGCTTCTCTAAAGGACCAACATTTAATAGCAACATCAAAAACACACAGCTTAAAGTAAACATACCCAACTCCTTTTGATCTCCTAGAATTTCGATCCATGATCAAGCGCACATCTCTGACCTGGAAAAAAAATAATCATGAACTCACCCCAAAAAGAAATACATGCAGGGATTCTTTAAACAATGCATTGGCATTCTTACTACACATTACACCTCCTACGTAGTAAAGTTGATAAGGCCCCAATCAACTTTTCCATTTACATAACACTCACCAAATAAATAGTATGTTGAGCCAGAAAAAAGTCATTATAATACACCTCACTGAAGCAGGGAAGCATTTACTGCAATAAGAAGCAAATGTATCTCAATGGAATGCATCAAATATACCTGGTGGTAGATTTCTTACTAAAGCTTCAATTTTTAAGCACAAAATTAGTTGATGAAACTCTCAAACGACAATATGGGCATTTGTATTTTACAACTATATAAAATAGAATACCTGACATTGCATGAATTATGTAAATATCAGGGCACTTTTTATCAGGTGGTGCATGTTATCAAAACATGTAGTAGAACCTAATAAATTGAGAAGGATAAGCAATCACAAGATTCTATATCCACAACAAAGAATAAGAAATATATTTCACTGACCTTGCCCGCTTTTGAGAAGAACTCATAAACATCTCTCTCATTAGCCTTCAAAGGCATCTGCAGAGTCAGCAGAGTAGGAAAAAAACACATGTGGCAAATAAATCAAACAAATGATGACTCTTGTGCAGTTTCCAAGGATAGAAATAACACTCCAACCATACCTGATAAGCAAAAACTGTCCTCTGATCTCTTTCAGGGTCAGCTTCAGGTTCCAGTTCTTTTTTATCTCTGAACCGCCTGCATGAAAATGGAAAGGCTTTTAATTAGATGAAGAAACATGGAAGTAAAAAAGATAAAGTCAATTTTAACCTACTTGATTATTGAACAAAGTTGAAGAAAAGTTACATTCAAACAAATAGGTAGACTAATATTTTAGCGTAAAACTGCTCCTTTCTTTCATTAAGTTTTCAAGCATATCACAGTTCAATGAAAGGTCAAAACAACTCACCATCTACAACCACAAAAATGATCAAAAAAGCATTTATAACTACTTCTCCACGCACTATACTCATCAAAGTAATCATTAATAGATGTTACAAACAAACAAAACTAAATAAAGCATATTACATTATATTTAGACAAAAAAAACTCCTTATCTTATAAGAGTAGAGAGATGTAAATATGATACAAAATTCTTTTTTCCATTATTAAATTCAATCAAAGCAGTTTTAACAAATGCCTTATTTGCAAATAGATGCTTAAATTCAGCTTCAAGTAAATACTAAAGACCCAACATCATGATATTATTTTGCAAAGCATGGAAACGTAAGTTTTTTATTTTTCATAATTACCGATAAGATAGCCTAAAGCATATCATATAGATGGCACTATAGAATTGCCTCTATTCAAGGAGAGATTATTCTGTGTGGACACCGGGCGGGAGAACCGTCCGATACAGCTTGGTACCGAGCGCAGTACACTTTTGGGTGACGTGGCGCATTTTTATTGGCCTCTAGACGACGTTCGGACTCTACACCGAATAATTTGTCCTATTTGAGGCCTTTAAATGGATCAAAATAAGAGCTCTGTGAGCTGTGAGCTGTGAGCATTGTTATCTCTACCAAATCATACAAAATGAAACAAAATACATTTGAGGCTGTTTGGCAACAAGATTTACATCATATTTGAGCAGGATTTAGGAAATCTCACTGCGTAAACCCTGCCAAACGAGATTTACACTCGACGTAAATCTCACGACAGAATAAATCCGCAGTTGCCACTTTCTTGCGGTAAATCCCGGATTAACTCAAACCCCGGATTTAGTAAATCCAGGAGTTCAGCAGATTTACGGTATTTGGACAAAGAAGGGCGTGAGGAAGAAGGAACTGCAATTTACTGCGTGTGTTCGGCAAACTTGACTTCTTACCGCGGGCGGAAGGTATACAAATTTTCAAATATTGTCTTCTTGCAGCAATTCACCCCATTTGAAACCATGGCCTCAGCTCCCCATCGCTCGATGTAGTAAGCACTCCATCCCGACAGGTCGTTGTCGCATATAAAGAGGTATTTTTTCCCTAGTGTCTCATGTCCTCTACCTCCTCACTTACAATTCATCGCCTAGTGTTCACCAGTTGAAGCTCCAACTTTTTCCATCTAGTGTCCACTATGCATATGATATACAAATCTCATTTTAAAACCCTTTTCATAGCCACTTTAGTCATATGCATTTAGATTGGTAATATTTTTGCGCACCTAATTATCTCATGTTGAAGAAAATTTCACAGAAGAAAAAAAATCACAACACATGTAGATTTGTTGTGTTCATTGTTTCTATTCAAAATTATGTATTACAGTAATGTTATTGTGCATTTATAACATGTTGAATTTGCTTTTTGTTCTTACCCTACATGCACCCTTTGGAGCTATTGGTTTAAAAAGTATAGCAAGAAAGGAACTTAAAATATTGCCTACAACTCATATTTCAAATAACCATCTTAAATCATGAATTACATTGTCAAACAATTCCACAGGATTTAACAGACTTTATCACTTATATTGCCAAATAGTTTTCATAATTTAACACCTCCAGGATTTACTAAATCCGAATTTACAAGATTTACTAAATCCTAAATAGTTAAATATGCTAGTTGCCAAACAGGCCCTTAAGAAATCAAACCAATTATATCATAATTTAAAAAAAAAAATAACTTGCATGCTACAAAGTAACAAGAAATGTCTATCGGCCACCGTTGCATTTAAAACCTTGTGTTGAACCCTTTTGCAACAGCCTTCCTCCTTGCCTCCGTCATGTTCAGTCAACCTAGTGTTGAACAATTATCCTTAAAAGCCTTCCTCCCTCCCCCATGTGTCTTGATGTCATCCTACAAGGGCTAACTTGGAATACCTCAATCCATGCCTCATCTCATCCTACAAGAGCTTGGATTAGCACCGTCACAGCCTAATAACAAGGGATTATTTGCCCCTCCTAAACACAAAATCTTTTTTTCACAGAATTTAGGTCATATCAACATTTCACTGTTCTGCATAATTCAAGTTCAGACTGAAAGAATCGGCATACTTTATCTATCAAAACATGAAAAAGAGTTCTACATCTTAATAGTTGCAATAAGGTGCAAATGAGAAACAACTAAAACTAACATACAAATAAGTATGTTTAAAGATCATTATTTTTTCCTCTATTCAATGGGTCCTACAGAATAATCTGAAAATATCAGTATTAAAATAGGGTGTGTCACACAAAAATAAAAAAAATAAAAAAAGTCCTTAACATAAACTATTGTTGAAAGATCTATCTATTGTATTATTGAAACATCCATCTATTGTAACTAAAAGTGCATCTAGCTATCGAAATTGTTGCAAATATATAAATTTATCAGAATTTCGAGATAGAGTTCCAAAAAACCTCGACATAAACCTATCAAAAAAGCAAGCAACAGGTCATTGAGGGCTCCTTTGGAGAAACTGCAGCTATTTATAAAAATACTTGTAGAATTGTTGTGGATAAAATATATTTTCTGAAAGAAATTGTTGATATAATAATCTTTTTCCCATTAGAAAAAGTTGAAAAATGTTGTCCATTGAAAGAGAGGCATAAAATTAAGTTAAATGTTGTGGAGATAAGGATGCTCGGGTGGATTAGTGGTTTTATGCATAGCATAGTTTAAAATTGTGCAATTAGATGCGCGCCTCTGCGCAATTTCACCCCCAGGCACCTTATTGCTTAAGCAATTTTGGGACTAGGAGAGGCGTACGCCTTATATAACCTGAGGCGCGCCTCAGAGGACCAATTGTGCAATAACAAGTGAGACGTACGCCTCAAGAAAATGAGTCCCACTCACTTAAGTGTCTAATGAAATGCCCCATTCATCCTCCCATCCCTCAGCCGACCCGAACCGCACAAAGCCGCAAACCGCACGACCCCGCCCTAGCATCCCTCGGCCGACCTTCCCACCCCCACTCCTGTCGGCGCAGCCTCACACCGGTGAGCAGCACATGTCCGGTCGCACTCTACAACACCTATACTATCGATTTTAGGTTTTTTTTTTAATTCAAGGTTTGATTTTTCAACTTATAGAAAATCTAGGGTTTAAAATTTTTTGATATTTTTTGTTTGATTTTGCAGTTGTGCATTACGAAATATGGTTAGGGGCAAGGAAAAGTCAAATACGTCATTACAGAGGGATTTTTCTTGGAAGTACAATATACAGGATGACATAAGCGGCAGTGAGAAGACATACGTGCATTTGAAATGCATTTTTGTGATAAAGTGGTGAAGGGATGATTTACCCGCATGAAGGAACACTTATCCGGCTCACATAAAAACGTGGCACCTTGTGTGAATGTGCAGGATAAGGTGAAGGAGGAAATTACTACTTACATGAAGAAGAGTACCACGGCCAAACATTTACAACATGAGCAATTTGATGACAGGGTCGAACATGGTGCTTACTACGAGAGCGAGAGTGGAAATGACTTTTATTCCACTATATACACTAGAGGTGCTCAGGGTTCTATGGACCAGTATATGATTAATCCAGGAGAGGATAGAGGAAAAGCACAGATGAAGCTTGCGGCTAGTACCAGAGAGGGCCGACAGCATGCGTGTATGGATATTGGCATTTTTTTTAGAATGACATTCCATTTAATGTAGTGGCATCGTCGGCCTACATCAATATGTTGTGATCTGTAGGGTTGTATGGGCGAGGGTTGAAGGCACCTTCCATGTACGAGTTGCAGACATGGATTTTGAAGGAGCTGCAGAAAACAGAGCGGAGTATTTATGAGATTAAAAGGACATTGAGTGAAACAGGTGTTACCATTATATCAGATGGATGGTATGACATCAAGAGCAGGAGCATGATTAATATATTTGTAAATAATCCCTATGGCACGATGTTTTTATGATCAGTCGAAGCTTCATATGAGGTAAAAAAAGCTGATTTCATTTTCAATTTATTAGATGGTTGTCGAGGAGATCGGGGAGCAATTGGTTGTTCAGTTGGTGACTGATAATGCTAGTGCATATAAAGCAGCTAGTCAGATGTTGATGGAGAAGAGGAAACGCCTCTATTGGACCCCCTATGCCGCGCGCTGTATTGATCACATACAAAGCGTGCAGATTTACAACTTGTTCTATTTTGAAATAGAGAGGGATTTTTTGGTGTACAAGCAGCAAGATTTACTATTGTCAAATGCTCTCTAGGTTAGCTTATTTTTGCAAAGTAACCGTACATGCATAACATTTTAATATGTTCTGATTATCGTTTGCATTTTTAAAAATAGTTAAATGGTGGATCCAATTTGGTGATTCCACTCCTAAGTTACAGAGTTTTGCAGTTAGAGTTTTGGGTCTCACTTGTTCTTCCTCTAGGTGTGAGCGAAACTGAAGCACATATAGTCAAGTGCAAACAAAGAGAAGAAATCGACTTTCAACACTCAGAATGAACTCCCTTGTGTATATTATGCACAATAAGAGGTTGAGGAACAAGAGGTTGAAGGATGATGAAGACCATTTGGTGTGTGATGATGTGTGTCTGATAATGAGCGATTCATAGATGATGAAATAGATTTTCCATTATCAGACCTGCAACTAGAGGATCTAAGTGGGAATGTCTTGAGTGGCGAAGCAAATCAAGCCGGCAGATCCACTAGTACCACACCATACACATCCACTAGTACTGAAGCACAACAAGCAAACAAAGATATCTCATAATTTTTATGTGCTATTACATTTAAAATATATATAATTAACAGCATAGTAATCATTTTTATTAAACAGAGAAGAGAAAAGTGGGTACGATTGAAAATGATGAAGATTTGGCCTTCATAGATACAATTGGAGATGAAGATGTCTCCACTGAAGGCACCTTTAGTGGTGGGACATGATTGGATTTTAGATGTTCTTTCTTATTTGTACTTTGGGAGTTCTGATAGACTTCAATTTGTAGTTTTGTACTTTGAATTATGCTATGAGATGCATATATTGCATCAATTTTACTGAGTTCACTTCTCATTTAGATATTTTGATTGTATCATAGACTCTTATAGCTATTTACCTGCTATAATACTTAAATTCACATTTACGCAATTCTTCGTCCATGAGGCTTATGCCTCACACCGCCTCGAGGCTTATTTACACAATTTTAAACCTTGATGCGTAGAGACAAAATGTGAAACAAATATGTACATGACAATGTTGGAGTAGCTCTAGTGGCAGATAAGATCAGAGAGAGTCACCTTATATGGTTTGGTCACATAAAATGTCAGTCTTACAATGAGCCGATTAGGAGAGTAGATGTATTAGATCAGGCATATGTTAAGAATGATAGAGGTAAACCTAAAAATACTTGGTTAGAAAGTATTAGAAATGAACTTTTTTATTAGATTTAAATGAGAATTTGACTTTTAATATGACACAATGAAAAATAAAAATAAAACTAACATAGCTGACCCCATTTAGTGGGATAAATTTTTGATGTTATTGCAGAAAAAGTTGGACAACTTTCTTATAATAACTACACTCAAACAAAAGTAGTTGTAAAAAGTTATTTTCACTATAAAAATTTCTAAAAGTATTAAGAAAATTATAGCCAAGCATAAATGCAGTAACATTATACATAAAAGAAGTTATGAAAAAATTGCCTTAAACGAACCCTTACACCTCTTATCATGCAATGGATTCTACAACCCCTAAAATGATATCGTGCTTTGGCCACAAAAACCCTTGCAACAATAGGTTCTTACAAAGAATAAAAATGTCCCCAAAACTATAAATATACATGCAAGGTGCTTATTAACCGCATATTAATAACTTCTATTTTTTTTATCATTTCGCATAAGTTATTCTCATAAATGATTTTTTTCTTGATAACAAAATGTCATTTTCTAATAATTTAAACTATTAATTTAGCATGCTTATTATCCTCTAAAAATAAATTGAATATATCTTGAAAATCCTCTTCTTAGAATCATGGAATAATATAAATCATATGGGTATCACAAGCAACATATTTAAACTTAAATGAATAAAAAAGGAATGCAAATATTTAAAATAGACCACTAGAAACTCCCACCAAGAATTGACGATCAAAGAGAATCTTTCAAAATGGATGTCATATTTGAGCTAATTGGATTTTGCATAGTAATGTGATTTTTTTCAAAATATTTTATGGACTCCCCACCCCACCCCCTTCTTCCTCCTCCAAAACCTAACCAAGTTCTAAAATCACTCGTTTAGCTCTTTCTTTCTTCCACCGGTAACACTCCAAAATCTTGCTCAAGCATGGACGACACAAGGACTATCCCCAATTTATGATTGGAGGAGGTCACCATAGAAGGTTAAATTTGGGGATGGGAGAAGATAAGCAGCCATAAATGAGATCAAATAGCCATCATGATCTCAAGGTTGTCGTGGCTAGTGGTTGGAGCATTAGCCATCAAAACCAAAGTGAGGTATCACATGCCTCCTTGTATTCGGGTTTTTTTTAGGCAATGCTCAACCCAACTGGTCATGAACATCACTAGACCGCATGATTCATCCAGCCCACACATGCCTAACCACCCCCAAAGTATGGGTAGTGCTTGGGGCCCTTTGGGACAACCCACACAATCTCAGTATATCTCATTCTTAGGCTAGATTTTTGCATGTTTTAAGGATAACAGATTTAATGTTCATTCCTCCACAAAGACTTGTAATATTCAATGTTCAATTTAGTAATTCATCCAAAATTCTATTGAATGACCCATTAAAAAACATATGCAATTCATGAAGCTACACAAATAAGTGACGACTATATTTCAAGGGCATAAAAGTTTTAAGAAGTTAAGTGTTATTTTCTACATTTGTATCCATTCATCATCACGCAACACAATTTGTGCCTAAAAAAAATAAGTTATCAAAAGAGTAGAAAGGTTTACAACAAAATCATAAAAATAATAGGAAATATGAGGGTTCAACAAATAATCTGGCATCTTTTGCAGGCAAAAGGCCAATTTCAACTTATATCCTATGAATTCATGAATAAAAAACTTGCTTCTTGTACCATATTCCAATATCTATCAACATCGCATTGCTAGCACTTGAAAAGTTTAGGCATTTAAAATTTAATAACAACACTTTGTCTCCTAGTGCCCAAATTCTTCAATTAATAAAATTAAAAATTCAGCTTATTCTGGTCAATTTCCAATTTCGCATGACAAGTATAAGAACGAACAGAGCAAATAAGTACCCATGCGACAATTAAATTGCAGTTTCCCATACTTCATGTCCCTCCTTATAGCTAACAATTTATTTTCCAAGCATCTCATCATACAGAAAATCAAGATGCAAACTGTTTGGAAATGAAGAATTGAAGTTAAGATGCAAGATATGAATTCTAAAGAAACAAGAATCTCGAAAAATTGAAGTAAATAAAGACATGGAAGGGACATGAATACTAACTTGTTTCGTACCAATTGAAATAAAAAAATTACATATAGTAAACAAATTACAGAAGAAAAAGCTCATGTCATAATAACAACCACACTTACCTGATTTCCCTAGAGTCCCTTTCATCTCGCTCCCTCATTTCCCTGCTCCTAGCCCTCTCCATTTCTTTTAAGTTGTCAATATCATGCCTCCTAGAGCTGCTGCGGCTTCTCCTAGATCTTTCCCTGTCCCTGTCCAAATCCATCTCTTTTTCACTATCCCTATCCCTGCTCCTCTCCTTCTCCTTCTCGCTTTCCCGGTGTCTATCTTTCTCCTTCTCTCTTTCCCGGTGTCTATCTTTCTCTCTCTCCCTATCCCTCTCGCGATGATCCCTATCCCTTTCGTGCTCCTTGTCGCCGCTCCTACGGTAATCCTTCTCCCTTCGGTCAGATCGGTTCCGTTCATCGCGATCCACCGTCCCTCCGTTATCGTCCGTCCTTGATCTCTTCGACTCGCGGCTCTTGCGTTCACCGCCATCCTTCTCGCCCTCGGGATGGTGTCGGGAGTTGCGGTGCCCCGTATCTTTATGGATCCGAGGAACCTCAACTGATTTCTCCAAGTAGTCGTACTCGTCGAAATCCATCGCCGGACAGCGAAAGAAGGATCGAGAAGAAGAAGAAGAGCGCGAGCGGATTTGCCAATTGAGGTTTAGGGCTTAGCTAAAGCCAAGAAGAAATAAGGCGGACCGGCGGAGTCCCCCTTCTTCAGTCCGCGACATACAGAAAAGGATATAATGCGCCGTCTTAGGCTGATCTCTATATGTAGCCGTCCGATGAAGATTTATAACTAATGTCGCATCTTATTAGACGGTTTGGGCGCAAAAGGGCTGTGGGTGCCGTCAAGCCCAGGAAGGTTTCCTGAAGGAGACAAAAATGAAAAATGTATCAATGACTAAAGTTTTTTTAAATCTAAAATCATGATCATATCATAAAAATAAATTATAAATTTATCAAAAAATATAAAAATTAACTCACATATTTATATGTTGGCATATATGATGAAATTTGGATTGATATTCTAATATTTATTTTCTTAGATGAATATATTTGAAAGTTTCAGATAAAAATTTCTCGACTTTTATTCATTATTATAAATATTGACTTAAAAAGGTTCAAACATCTTTAGAACATTATTTGAAAATAATACGAACATTTTGTGTATCTCATTCAAATATAATTCAATCAGCATTCCAATGGTATTTGAAACATGTTTGAATAGTATTCGAACATGATCCAAATATGATTTGAACATCATAGATGTGGCAGACTAAGTTTTGGCAACTATAATAGTTCTTGTTACAATACAATGCAATCATAGCAAAATACATATTAAGGTATACATAATAAAATAATACATAGTCCATAGCAAGGAATAAAACTACCACATTAGGCATGCACAATAAATAATAAAATGATAGTCATTATAAAGAATATGTCATAATGACAAAGCATTACAACATTGGAACCCCAAAATCCCTCTCAAAATTTGACCTATATTTTAATTAATTCAGTAAATTTCATATTAAATTTAAAAAAGTTTACATAAGGACTCTAATTGACTCTAATTGGACCCTTAATCCATGAAAAATAAAAGCTCAATCAAATCATCTTCAATTTAACCTTAATTTAATTTTTAAGTAAAATTGACAATTAATTAAAATAATTAATTTAAAATATTTAAAAACTTCTAAAAATTTCCCAAATGCTTGGAAATATCCTCTTAGGTCATCTTTGACCTTTGGGGGTGATTCCAAAGGGTTTGGGATTGATTTGGATCAAAATCTAAAAATCTCCTTAATTAAGATAATTTTAGAAATTCCAAAAATATACAATCTTAGAAAAATCACCCATAATTCCAGGAAAACTCCAATTTAATCAAAATCTAGTATTTTTTAAAATATCAAAATCCTAAAATTAAGTCAGAGTTAAAAAGTCAACTCCCCGATCAACCGAAGTCCAAAATAAGGTCAAAATTTTAAAAAATCATAATTTAATGTAAAAAATTCCAAATTGAGCAAACTAAGAGTCTAATTACTTATTTTAAGCTATAATATCTAATAAAAATACTAAAATTCCAAAAATCACGGTAGTTTTAAAAGTCAACTTTTAACCTCTTAATTAACACATTTAAATAATTTTGATAATTCCAAAATTCAATAATTGGTTAAAATTTTAGAAACTCTAACTTGATTAATAAAAACCAATTAACCAACATTCTAGTACTCCAAATGGGAAATTTTTAGGATGGACTACTTCGGGCTGCGGGGCTAAAAGTCCTAAGGAGGTATGGTTCATTGAGTCTGATGGCACAACGCCTCAAACAGATTCAATGGAGTATAAAATTCTAGAATTAATTGATTTTTAATAAATTAACCAAATTAAAATCCTTAATTCAACTGCATAAACTAGGTTTTTAGGATGGACTACTTCATGTTGCAGGTTAAGTATCCTAAGAAGGTATGATTCCTCGAGTCTGATAGCACAATGCCACGAACTGGTTGATGGAAAATCAAAATTAAAAAACTAGTTAAAATTCATCAATCTCTTAATCTTTAACTAATTAAAGTCATTTGATCATTCAATCTTTAAAACATATCATAAAATAGACCTTAATACATTAACATTTGCATTCAAACTCAATTTTACTCTTCAACCTTCAACAAACCCGAATATTAGACAACTTTAACAAATCACTCATTCTAAGACATATCCCAACAACACAACCTCCTGACACACTTTAGATGATTTGATAGGACAACCAACTCTAGCCTAGGCCGATATTTAGTTTTACTGCTATGTGTCGGGTTTTCTAAGATTTTATTACATGATATGACTAAAATTGATTATTGTGAGTATTTATTTACTTTAATTACAATCTCTAAATTGATGTGATGGGCAATATTTTACCTTTAGATAAAAAGGGTGGCCAAATGTGATTTACTTCATTGCATTTATATATAACTGCGTGGGATTTGTTTGATTATTAAATACTTAGGATAACCCTACAAGATAGTTTACATTTTTTACTTTTACATTAATTTAATTTATTCAAAGTTAAGAGTTGTGAAAGTTAGTATTTGAGTTGGGATACAAATATCTAAAATTGGATTTCAAAGAGGAAATTATACCCCTCAAGGAGATCATTCTTTTCTATTTGGAAGCCCGATTTTAAATCATTTCAATACCCAAATGGGAAAAGAATAACCTCCCCCTCGAGGGAAGGGTTTTATTTTCCATTTAGGTCTCCAAGTAGGACAAATCTAATGAGTTTGAAGGTAAGAAGGACAAATAGTATCTCACTCAAAGTCACTTGAGTCTGTTCTGGGATTAGAATATGGGTTTGTGGTGCCCGGTGTAAAACCCCTCAAATTTTCATTTTTTTTTGTGAGTGCTGTTAGTCCAGACGAACTGGCCTTAGTACGAGACGAACTGAAGATAATTATGAAAATCTGTATGGTTAGTACGGACGAACTGTCTGGACGAACTGAGTAAAAAATGCAGATTCGTCTTGACGAACTTGGGTGCATCGGAACTATTGACCTCGATTTTGCCCAAACACGGGCATAGTGGACTGAGTTGACCAAGTCAACTTTTGACTTGGTCAACCCAAGCCTTAATGGGTCAATTAAGCCCCTTTTTGAGTCCAAATCAAATTCAAACTCATTCATGGCTCAAACCCAATACCCATTGGACCCATTTGACTGAGTTGACCAGGATTCAAACTCATATATATATATAGGTATATATATTCTAATGTATTATTTTGAAATTATTTTAATTATTATTCTAATAGTCTAGTTACTGTTTTAGGATTATTTTTATTACTATAATTAGTATTTAGTTATTTTGAGCTTATTTTAATTATTTATTTCTATTTCCTATAATTATCTATTTCAATTATTCTTTAATAATATTTAATTAGTAAACTAGTTTAACTATTTAATATTTTAATGAAGATTTTTTTTTAATTTTATTTTGTATTTAAGTATTTTAAAACTATTTTGAAACTATTTATATATTAAATCTCCTAACTTTGAGAGACCCACTATTTCATGAAATTTTAAACATGGATTCTAGGTGTGAAGAGCAAATCATGGGGGAGAGGGTTAGTGGATGGTTGGATTCCAATCATTCACTAATCCCTTCATTAGGTGTTTTCATTTTCTTGTTGTTTGTAGTCTGCATGTATAGGATTGCACCACGATCACTTAGCTTAGGCTCTCCTAGATCTAAGGACATGGTGTGTTTACTTTTTTATGTCTCCCATGCATCTATTACCTTGAGGGTTAGATAAAACATCACTTTAAACTCCTACAACGTAGTGACACCCTAAGGACAATAATTAATGACCCGTCTAGCAAACTTAGAAGTTTTCTAGGAGCTAGGATAGATCCTCGATTGACATGAAAATTTTAAAACTTAAACTTAGTGACATCCGAAACATCACAGAATTTTCTAGAAATTTTTAGGGCTTGTTAGACCCCTTAGTTAACCAACCTTAATTAACATACTAAATAAGACCCCGAGACCTTCCGAAAATTACAATAAATACATTTTAGGTCATAAAATTACCCATAATACCTCAAACTGACCAAAATCTGATCTTGACCTTAGATAAATAGGGTTCCTTAGTTTGACTCTAGGTTGACCCTTAATTTGACCTTAGGTGGAATTCACCATTTTGCCCCTAATAATTCATTAAAAATTATTAAAAATCACAAATTTTCCCCAAACATTTGGGATCAATTTCTCAGGTCATTCATGACCTTTATGAGTGATTCCAATCAGTTTGGAGCTCATTTGGATCAAAACAGTAAAATTAGTCATTTCCTAGTTAATTTAGAAATTCCCTTAATTACCCGATCTTTAAAATTTTATAACTAATTGTAGAAAATTTGAAATTAGGTAAACTCACTTGCATTAGACTTCAATTAGGGCCTAGTATTTATTAAAAATCTTAGACTCTCAGAAATTGGCCTAGAAAACTCCTATTTCAGTGTACTACCTGTCTAACTTCTCTTATTAAGGTCTAGTATTTTCCTAAGGTGATAGAAAACCCAAACCTAACCTCTTTTCCATAGTGACTTTTTGGACCCTTAGCTTAGTTCATAGAAGGACCCGAGACTTTCTGAAATTGGCTAATATCACTTGAACTTTAAATGTCAGTATCCTGAGCTATTAAAACTATCAATCAACTTAAATAATTAGAATGGACCCTAATTCACTAATATTTGAATTTCAACTAAAATAACCTTTTCAGACTCCCAACAAACATGAACTCTAGATAACTTTAACTAACTACCCTGCTTAGGACTTATCCAAACCACACCAGCCTTACACACATAGAATTGTTTGCTAGGGCACCATTTCTAGATTTAGGCTAGGCCGCTGGATGTTTATCTTCTGGTGTGTGTCGGAGCTTTTCGTAGTTTTCACTGCATGCTGTTTGAAATTGCTGGTGTATTTGCTTACTTTTTATGCACTCTGGATGTGATCGTCAGACTTACCCATAGGTTAGGAGCGCGATATATATACTTTTGTTCCGTGCATGTGGCCATGCTTAAGCTAATAAAAAGGGGAGAGCAATGTCATGATTTCTAATAATGTTTTATGTAGGTACTTGCTCAGCTCTCCTGAATAAAGATGAGGACTAAATTAATTATAACTACACAGGTGGAGCACTTAGCCCTCAAAATTAAGAGCATGGCTTGGCAAATGGTCAATGGTGTTAGCACTTTTTATTTTCATATAAACTGCTTGAAATTTTTATTAGGATAACCTTGCAGGGTTTTAGAATTTACTGCTTCCCATTTGATGTAAAATTTATTTGTAATAATTGTTAAGAGTTGTGAAAATAACTCTGAATTGGGATATTCTTATCCAGTTCGGATTCTAAAAGAAGAAGACATCCCTAAGGGGAGAGTCTTCTTCCATTTGAAAGATCGGGCTGGATGACTTCAGATATCCAAAGAGAAAAGACAATACTCCCTAGAAGGGAGAATTGTCTCTTCGTTTGGATATTCAAGCCATGACGAATCAGAGGAGTCCAAGGAGGAGAGATCCAAGGAGTCCAAAGAGGCGTGATCCAACGAACCCAAGGAGAAGACATCCAGAAAACTAAAAATGGAAGACCCAATATCCTACTCAAAGTTGTTGGTGTTTGTCATAGGCTTAGAAATCCGGGTTGTTGGCAGTGGTGTCCGGCCACTTTATTTTCTACATACCCTGGGTTGTAATAAGGGTAGTTTTCCTATGGCCATTTAGTTGATTATTTTTTTGGATTTATATTGATGTGTTTATCTGATTGCGCATTAGAAATTACCTGCTTTTCCTAGATTTTTTCTTGCATGCCGATTTTGTTTTAGCCTGGATCACATTAGGCTCTTTTAAGGATTATAAAAGCTTTTCTACTCATAACTAATTTCTAAAAATTTAATTTGAAATAACATAGAAACTTAACGAATCTAGGGAACTGCCGGAATCGTCCGGGGTCGCATGCATATTAATGCATTCTTCTTCTCCTTCTTATAAGACATCTCCCTGCCTGCAGGTAGAGTCCGGATAATCTGGCCTATGAGGATGAAGTGTCAGACCTAGTGTGAGACCACGTTCCCTTACTGTTCCTCTCTGAATTGGATTTTTCTCCCAGGATCGTCCAGGACGATGTTGATATCGTCCAGGACGATCAGTGTATTGAAAACGGCTGATTTCTGGAGTGTTTCTGGAATGATTTCTGGACTGGATCGTCCAGGATGATTTTGGATCGTCCTGGGACGATCAGTGTATGGAAAAATCCCGAGAGCAATGGGTTTTGGCAAATTAATTATCGGCCTGTGGAATCATCCATGACGATTTGATTTTGTTCTGATCGGCTAGGACGATGTGGCGATCGGCCAGGCCGATCAGACTAAAGATATAAGAAAATCAGCTCGTTTTGAGGAGAGAGAAAATCATTTTTTATAAAATATCTGATTTTGAAGATAGAGAAAGAGAAAGGAAAAGAGAAGAAAGCTTGGATTTCAGAGGCCACGGAGCACTTTTCGTCCGACGCCGCTGTTGGAGAAAGTGTAGATCTCGTGGTAAGGACTCCGAATCCTATTTCTGTTTTCATAGATGTTGATTTTTGATCGTGTTGTGATCTGTTTTGTATTTTCGTAGTCGAATTTTGGACCTGATTTGGTATTGAGATAACTTTCACCGCACAACTTTTAGAATGTTATAGATATAAATATTGTACATGATTTGAGTATTTTCTACGATAATTTTATCGGTCAGAATTGATTCTACGCGATTTTAATTGAATAGAAAAATATCAGGATGTTATTTGATATGAATTTTGTAGAACAATAGTCTTATATTGATGTCGTGAACATTCTGTTTGTAATTTGGAATTTAGTGATTTTTGCAAGATTTTTGTGTAAATTTGATAGACTGTCGTTACTCTGCCGAATTTTCGTAGGATTTCTGATTTTTCTGAAATTGATAGATTGGATTGATATGAATGTAAATATTGATACGATTGCTTTAATATTGACTATTGAATTGATTATTGATTGATTATTGATACTGAAACACAAGTGGAACCTGGTTGAACGTTGGTTGGAGATTGAATTGACCTGTACAGGATGGTGGGCCGACGGGCTTTCCTTTAAACATTGATTATGGATATATGGATGAGAGTCATAAGGAGTTCTTATAGATATGCCGACGGGCGGCCGACGGGCAATAGAGTGAAGACTCTTTTTATTGAAACAAACGTATGGATATCTACAACATCAATATGGATTCTACAATAGCAACATAGCCAGTTGATTGAACTTGTTCAATATTATAGTATTGAAATGCATGTTCACTGTATTGACTTACGGATTTACTGTTTTATCGATTTTTGTTTTATTAATTTGATCGGATTTACTGTATTGTACGATTTCATTGATTTCATCGATTGAATGCCGAGCATTGATATGAATATGGATGGATATAGATATTTTATAGATTCATTGATGCTATGGATATGGATATTATAGATTTATTGATATCGCTTATAGATTCATTGATACTATCGATTCTGCATTGTATTGACTTGCTGCATTTGATTTATTGATAGGATAGATTGAGATTTATCGTATTGCTTTTCCGATTGATTTTATTGACTAGATAGCATTGATTTGATTTGATTGATTGATTCGATATCGACTGATTTGACGAATTGATTGATTTGATGGATTGATTGATTTTCTTCTGGGTACGAATTTCTTCGAGATTGACGTGTATTGATTGAGCTAGATTTATCGATTTGTCTGCTGCTGCATTGACTGGTTTCATTGACTATGGATTTCCGTATTGCATTGACTCATTGACCATTGACTGATATAGATTTGATTGACTGACATGCATATTGATAGCATCGCCGTGCTTTAATTTCAGTTATAGGTATTAGGTGACCTGCTGGGCTTTGTAAAGCTCATTATATGTGGTTGATATTTTCAGGTCAGGGCAAGGGAGCAGAAGATAGGAATTGATCTGGATCTTCAGGTTTTTGTCTTTTGATCGATAGTGATTATTTTGTACTCAGGACATGATAGATTTCTGTACTTATGATTGTAGTGTAGTTCTTGAGTATTGTACATGAACTTTTGAGATATGAATCGACTTGTTATTGATGTTTTTAATTTATAGACTTTTGTTTAGACAGTGATTAATTGGAGAATTGTAGACGACTCTGGTAAATGGCCGGTTAATTGAAATTCTTTCCAAGTTAGATCTTGGGGTGTGACAAGAATTTTTGGTATCAGAGCAGTGTTATTGGAAGAATGGATTGTTACCAGAGTTGTAGGATTGGATTGAAAGTTGGATAGGATTGGTAGCTTTAAGAGCTTCATTGGCATACATCGTTGCATGTGTGTATCATTTATTCTGAATTGTGCAGGTGAAAAGATATGGATCCTCCGGCTGAATCGAGTGTACCGAATGAGCAACACAGCGCAGCTCCAGTACCTTCAGAGAGTATGATGCAGTTGGCTACTGCGATTGCACATGTGATAGGGGATGCTTAGAGCAAGATAAGTGGGAGCAAAGAGGAAGAAGCAGATAGACATTTGCAGATGTTTCATAAGCTGAAGCCTCCGTTGTTCAAAGGAGCTGTGGGACCCCAGGCTGCTGAGGATTGAATCATGAGGGTGGAAAAGATTTTTGACAGCATACAATATCCAGGGAATAGAAAGGTACCATTGGCTGTGTTTTTATTTGAGGGTGAAGCGGAGAGATGGTGGATCGGACAGCAGAGAGAGAAATTCCAAGGGAAGACCAATGCTGAGATCACCTGGGATGAGTTCACTGCAGTATTCAGGATGTGGTTTGTACCACCGTCAGCTCAGCGACAGATGCAGGAAGCTTTTATGAGATTGGAGCAAGGCCGCAAGTCAGTGATGCAGTACGAGGCCGAGTTTACTGCACTTGCGAGGTACGCTGCTCATTTGATTCCTACTGCCGAGGAAAAGTGTTATAGATTTTTGCACGGATTGAATAGAGAGATGAGGCATCCACTAGTACCCTTTCGGATACATGAGTTTTCTGAACTGGTGGAGCGGGCCCGATTGATAGAGATTGACTTAGCGACACCGGTATCGAGGTACGATGATACCAGGAGGAGGAGAGATGAGGTACGACGAGATGATTCAGGTAGAGACAGAGATATAGAGAAGAGAAGCAGGTACGATGATTCGAAGGGATCTGCATCACGATCTGAATCGGTAGTATCGTTTGCTGGTTCTGGAGAGTGCATTCACTGTGGTAGACGACATGCAAGTCGGTGCTACCTGTTGATGGGACAGTGCTTTCACTGTGGACAGCAAGGGCACAGAGCAGCAAATTGTCCTCAGAAAGGATTGGGTGGAAGGACTGATTCTGGCACGGGTACAGGACAGCAGAGGACTGTTGGCTCGAGGGCTTACAGTAAGAGATCAGGGAATTGGATGATTGATAGAGCTGTCAGAGATCAGAGGGAGACAGTTGCACCACGACCTCCTGCACTTCCTCCAGTGGTGCCACGCATCTACAGTCTACAGAGTTTACAGCATCATGAGGATCAACAACGACCGAAAAGTTCTACTGGTAAGATGATTTGATTAATTGATTAATTGATATTTGATCATGCATATTGACATTTGATTGATTGCCCTGTGTGTTTTGTATGGACTTCGACGAGTTTTGATTTTGATTTGGATTTGGATCGATTTGTTTTGCGTTGTTTTTGCTTCGTACATGTAGGGAAATGTCGGGACGATATTTTTCTAAGGTGGGGAGATTGTGAGACCTCGTTCCCTTACTGTTCCTCTCTGAATTGGATTTTCCTCCCAGGATCGTCCAGGATGATGTTGATATCGTCCAGGACGATCGGTGTATTGAAAACAGCTGATTTCTGGAGTGTTTCTCGAATGATTTCTGGACTGGATCGTCCAGGACGATTTTGGATCGTCCTGGGACGATCAGTGTATGGCAAAATCCCGAGAGCAAGGGGTTTTGGCAAATTAATTATCGGCCTGTAGAATCGTCCAGGACGATTTGATTTTGTTCTGATCGGCCAGGATGATGTGGCGATCGGCCAGGCCGATCAGACTAAAGATATAAGAAAATCAGCTCATTTTGAGGAGAGAGAAAATCATTTTTTATAAAATATCTGATTTTGAAGAGAGAGAAAGAGAAAGGAAAAGAGAAGAAAGCTTGGATTTTGGAGGCCGCGGAGCGCTTTTCGTCCGACGCCGCTGTTGGAGAAAGTATAGATCTCGTCGTAAGGACTCCGAATCCTATTTCCGTTTTCAGAGATGTTAATTTTTGATCGTGTTGTGATCTGTTTTGTGTTTTCATAGTCGAATTTTGGACCTGATTTGGTATTGAGATAACTTTCACCACACAACTTTTAGAATGTTATAGATATAAATATTGTACACGATTTGAGTATTTTCTACGATGATTTTACCAGTCGAAATTGATTCTACACGATTTTAATTGAATAGAAAAATATCAGGATGTTATTTGATATGGATTTTGTAGAACAATAATCTTATATTGATGTCGTGAACATTCTGTTGTAATTTGGAATTTAGTGATTTTTGCAGGATTTTTGTGTAAATTTGATAGACTGTCGTTACTCTGCCAAATTTTCATAGGATTTCTGATTTTTCTGAAATTGATAGATTGGATTGATATGAATGTGAATATTGATACGATTGCTTTAATATTGACTATTGAATTGATTATTGATTGATTATTGATACTGAAACACAAGTGAAACCTGGTTGAACGTTGGTTGAAGATTGAATTGACCTGTACAGGATGGTGGGCCGACGGGATTTCCTTTAAACATTGATTATGGATATATGGATGGGAGTCATAAGGAGTTCTTATAGATATACCAACGGGTGGCCGACGGGCAATAGAGTGACGACTCTTTTTATTGAAACCAACGTATGGATATCTACAACAACAATATGAATTCTACAACAGCAACATAGCCAGTTAATTGTACTTGTTCAGTATTATAGTATTGAAATGCATGTTCACTGTATTGACTTACGGATTTACTATTTTATCGATTTCTGCTTTATTGATTTGATCGGATTTACTGTATTGTACGATTTCATTGATTTCATCGATTGAATGCCGAGCATTGATACTACTGAGTATTGATATGGATATGGATGGATATAGATATTGTATAGATTCATTGATGCTATGGATATGGATATTATAGATTTATTGATATCGCTTATAGATTCATTGATAATATCGATTCTGCATTGTATTGACTTGCTGCATTTGATTTATTGATAGGATAGATTGAGATTTATCGTATTGCTTTTCCGATTGATTTTATTGACTAGATAGCATTGATTTGATTTGATTGATTGATTCGATATCGACTGATTTGACTTATTGATTGATTTGATGGATTGATTGATTTTCTTCTGGGTACGGATTTCTTCGAGATTGATGTGTATTGATTGAGCTAGATTTATCGATTTGTGTTCTGCTGCATTGACTGGTTTCATTGACTATAAATTTCCGTATTGCATAGACTCATTGACCATTGACTGATATGGATTTGATTGACTAACATGCATATTGATAGCATCGTCGTGCTTTGATTTCAGTTATAGGTATTAGGTGACCTGCTGGCCTTTGTAAAGCTCATTATATGTGATTGATATTTTCATGTCAGGGCAAGGGAGTAGAAGATAGGAATTGATCTGGATCTTCAGGTTTTTGTCTTTTGATTGATAGTGATTCTTTTGTACTCAGGACAGGATAGATTTCTGTACTTGTGATTGTAGTGTAGTTCCTGAGTATTATACATGAACTTTTGAGATATGAATCGACTTGTTATTGATGTTTTTAATTTATAGACTTTTGTTTAGACAGTGATTAATTGGAGAATTATAGACGACTCTGGTAAATGGCGGTTAATTGAAATTTTTTCCAAGTTAGATCTTGGGGCGAGACACCTAGGGTGACCCAGCCTTTTCTAAAAATTATTTTATACTAAGCCTGTTTTTAAAATCCAAAGCATTCATGAGCTGACATTTCAACTAGCATGCATTGCATTAGAAATCAATTTAATTAAAATTTAATTGCATTAGTTAGGAGCATTTACCCAACATAAGTTAGGGACCAATTAGAAAATCCTCTAGATATCGGTCCTATTTCCAAAGAACTGTACTACACACCCATCTATCATAAATGACTTGATATCATGGTTTTAAAGCGATTAGGTGGTTAGCTGGCTCCCCAATCCAGGCCGGGGTAAGTCCAGATTTTGCACTGCATTAACTAGGACACGGGTCTTAGTGTTCGTAGAACACTAAGCCCAATCTAGATTCAGGGTTCAAGGCTATTACATTCGATCTCGTAGTATGCCTTAAATAGTAGGTAGTCCCTTCCTTTTAGGGACTATAAATCCTACTTATCCGCGTCGCAGGATGACGCCACCTCCATCCTTCTCTCATGCATGTGATTGATTGCCTGATTTTTTCTTTCTTTCTCCAGTTTCTCTTTAGTGCCCTAGAGCCTCTGAATGTTGGTATGAGCCACGCATGTTGATTCAGCCTTTTGGACCTTTCTTTCCTTTGAGTAGGACTTCTTAGTCTATACCATTGTGCCAATCTCACTTTATGAGAGGATAATGTATGATCTTAATCGAGAGTTTTCTCGGGCTTCGCCATGGGAAGTAATTAACCACGGGGGCTTACGCCCGTAGGAAACTTGGCCCCACATCTACTAAACCCCATTCGAGCCTTTGTATCAGATGGGGGAAACCCGTGACTAGGTCGTGTATATTACTACCCATCGGGGTGTGTTGGCGACAGCCCCTATCATCAATGGTTAGTCGTATATACGATCCAATCTGCCCTTTCAATCGACCCATTCGCGCGGTGCTATTTTCGAAGGTCCATAGGAACGAACTGTCAGGACGAACTGAACCCGAGAGTTTCATCCAGGGACGAAATAAATTGGAATTAATTTTTGTCTGTACGATCTGTGTCCAGAGGAGTTCGTCCTTGGACGATCTGGGCATCGTCCTGGACGATCCTGCTTGATAAATTGAGGATTTGAGATATTTTGAAGAGAGAGAAAAAAGGCAGGAGAGAGAAAGAGAAGGAAAGAGAAAGAAGAAGCTGGGTTTTGGAGCTCGCGGTGCGCTTTTCGTCCGACGCCGCTATTAGAAGAATTATTCGTCTCACAGTAAGAACTCCGAATCCTATTTATGATTTCGAAGATTTCGAGTTTTGGTATTTTTCTGCTCAATTTTGTGTTTCAGTTGCCAAAATTCTTGCATATCTTTGTATTGACGAAACTTTTACCGCGTAACTTTTAGTATGTTATGAAAATGATAATTTTGCACGATTTGAGTATGTTTTGGAAAGTTTTCACTGTGTATTTTGAATTTTGTGTGATTTGACTCGAATAGAAAATTATCTGGTTGTTATAAATTATTGCTTCAGTACAAGTAAAGTTTTGAAACGTTGTTTTATTCGATTTCTAGTAATTTGATGATTTTCTAAAACTGTGTATTTTGACTCTATTTGGGATTTTTGTCGACTGTATGATATTTTAAGGATTTTCTTCAATTGAGTTAAATTGTGTTTATTGATTGCAATGCATTAATGAGAAGTATATGAATGTGCATATATGATTGAATTACTGTTATTGTTATTAAAAGATAAGTAAAGACTAGTTGAACCGTTGGTTGGAGACTGATAGACCTGACAGGATGGTGGGCCGACGAGCTTTCCTTTAAAAAGGGTTTGGCGATATCCTTTACTGATCACGTGAAGGGAGTTATAAGGAGATTATTCTGCTGACGGGCTAAAGTGACGGCTCTTATTGAGCCAACGGATACAACGATACATCGATATTCCAAGATTGAAAAACGGCTTAATAGCCATGTCTTTTACTTGTTGAGTAAAGGTTGGTTGAACCGTTGGTTGAAGATTGACCTATCAGGATGGTGGGCCGACGGGCTTTCCTTTAAAAAGGGTTTGGTGTTATCCTCTATTGATCACGTGATACAACGATTGGTAGTCATAAGGAGTTCATGCCGACGGGCAAGGGTGACAACACTATTATAGCCAACGGATTACTAACATATTAACCTTGAAAAACGTCTTAATAGTCAGTGATTGTACTTGTCGAGTAAGACAACTGTACTTGAATGCATGTGCAAAGTATTGTTCTTATGATTTCCTTATGGACTTACCGATATTGCATGATTTATTGTATCTACAGATTTATCGATATTTATGATTTGGATCAAAATCTAAAAATCTCCTTAATTAAGATAATTTTAGAAATTCCAAAAATATACAATCTTAGAAAAATCACCCATAATTCCAGAAAAATCCAATTTAATCAAATTCAATGTCATTAAACTCTAATTAAAATATAGTATTTTTTAAAATATCAAAATTCTAAAATTAAGTCAAAGTTAAAAAGTCAACTCCCCGATCAACCGAAGTCCAAAATAAGGTCAAAATTTTAAAAAATCATAATTTAATGTACAAAAATTCCAAATTGAGCAAACTAAGAGTCTAATTACTTATTTTAAGCTATAATATATAATAAAAATACTAAAATTCCAAAAATCACGGTAGTTTTAAAGGTCAACTTTTAACCCCTTAATTAACACATTTAAATAATTTTGATAATTCCAGAATTCAATAATTGGTTAAAAATTTAGAAACTCTAACTTGATTAATAAAACCAATTAACCAACATTCTAGTACTCCAAATGGGAAATTTTTAGGATGGACTACTTCGGGCTTCGGGGCTAAATGTCCTAAGGAGGTCTGCTTCTTTGATTCTGATGGCACAACGCCACGAACAAATTCAATGGAGTATAAAATTCTAGAATTAATTGTTTTTTAATAAATTAACCAAATTAAAATCCTTAATTCAATTGCATAAACTAGGTTTTTATGATGGACTACTTCATTTTGCAGGCTAAGTATCCTAAGAAGGTATGATTCCTCGAGTCTGATAGCACAATGCCACGAACTGGTTGATGGAAAATCAAAATTAAAAAACTAGTTAAAATTCATCAATCTCTTAATCTTTAACTAATTAAAGTCATTTGATCATTCAATCTTTAAAATATATCCTAAAATAGACCTTAATATATTAACATTTGCATTCAAACTCAAATTTACTCTTCAACCTTCAAAAACCCGAATATTAGACAACTTTAACAAATCACTCATTCTAGGACATATCCCAACAACACAACCTCCTCACACACTTTAGATGATTTGATAGGACAACCAACTCTAGCCTAGGGCGATATTTAGTTTTACTGCTGTGTGTCGGGTTTTCTAAGATTTTATTACATTATATGACTAAAATTAATTGTTGTGAGTATTTATTTACTTTAATTACAATCTCTAAATTGATGTGATGGGCAATATTTTACCTTTAGATTAGAACCGATCTGATTGCTCACAAGATTTTCTATTGGTGGTCACTCTTATGCATGATAATAAAAAAGAGTCTAATTAATAATTATTATAAATGATACAAGTGCTTAAGCTTCTTAGCCCACAAATAAATAAAAAAGTGGCCAAATGTGATTTACTTCATTGCATTTATATATAACTGCTTGGGATTTGTTTAATTATTAAATACTTAGGATAACCCTACAAGAGAGTTTACATTTTTTACTTTTATATTAATGTAATTTATTCAAAGTTAAGAGTTGTGAAAGTTAGTATTTGAGTTGGGATACAAATATCTAAAATTAGATTTCAAAGAGGAAATGATACCCCTCAAAGAGATCATTCTTTTCTATTTGGAAGCCCAATTTTAAATCATTTCAATACCCAAATGGGAAAAGAATAACCTCCCCCTCGAGGGAAGAGTTTTATTTTTCATTTAGGTATCCAAGTATGACAAATATAATGAGTTTGAAGGTAAGAAGGACAAAGTATCTCACTCAAAGTCACTTGAGTCTGTTCTGGGATTAGAATCCGGGTTTGTGGTTAGTGGTGCCCGGTCACTTTTAATTTCTACAATTTTGTGTTGTAATAAAAGGGGTATTTATCTAAGGACATTACTTTAAATAATTAGTTAAATTGACTGATATACTTGAGTTAATTTGATTGTGTATGTGCCCTTTTTATTTTTTGGCAGTTTGCATATCATTTTTGTTATCTTCTAGATTCAATTGGAGGCTTGTGAGGGTACGCTAAAAATTTTTTTCTACTCAAAACTAATTAAAACTTTTAGCTCACATAAAAACTCTAATGTTTCTAAGAAGTAAGCCTGAGACTGCTGAGAGTCTGCATAAAGCATATCTTATCGTCTCTTCTATGTTAGGCACCTCTCCGCCAGCGGGTTCTAATAGACCACCTGCCCTTTGATGGTGTAGATTTGTCAATGGGATATTGTGCAATCTCAAGGGAAAATTATTTTCAAGCCTTGTTTAAAAACTACTACATACTCATTTTATGCATTTAATCGAGTTGATCAACATGCATTACATTAAAAACTAATTTAAAGGGGTCTAAGATTTCTTGTCTCAAGCATTATCACCTAATATAAGTTAAGGGATCAATTATGATCCGCTCTAGATGCCGGTCCCAATTCTTAAAAATATTAATTATAATGTCCATACCACTCTTTTCATATTGATGATCATACTCATGGATTTTAAATCAATTAGGTGGTTAGCTGACTCCCTAATCTAGGCCGGGATAAGTTTAGATTTTATACTATATTAGTTAGGTTTGGGCTACTCTGGTCTAGTGCCCAATTTAAACTTAAGATCCAAGGCAAAATTTAGATCATAAGACCTTAATATTCGGGAATATAATCCTAAATTTATAATAAACCAATAAACTCAAATTTAAATTTATGTCAATAAAAAATTTAAATCCAACCATTAGATTAGGTCAGGGCACTTTCAAATTGTTTCAGAATCTCCAAATGTCCATGCTCCTCTTTCCGAGACTCCAAAAATAAGTGTTTAAAACTTGATCCAATCCATGTTGAAACTACGAACTCACCTCCTTTGATATTACTTCTAAAAATCTCTAAATATAATTTCTATCGTTATTTTAATCGAGAGTATTCGTAGAAAATCTTGATCTCATATGATATAATTAACTACGAGGGCTTACGCTCGTAGAAGATTTAGAACCATACTTATTATTTTAAAAACTAGTTTTAAAAACTCAATTAATCTCCTTTGGAAAAATCAAAATCAATGATGATCATTATCGTCATGTTCGAATAATCGTTAATGAGTTATGTTTTCTCCCTCCGGGGAGATATATCATTTGTTGACAACCTTCGAATATGAGACTAATGATCACTCATTTGGATTATCGTAGCTAGATATTCGATCAAACAACACTTTGGCTCCTTTGGGGTCGTATGCGGTTCTTTCCTAAATCTAGTTATGACATTCAAGATGAGATTTACAATTCTAAATTTGGACCACATTTTGAAATTTTATTTCTACCTATCGAGGTAGTATATCTTTTTTGATGGGTTGTTTGATTTTGTAATTAAAATTCAAAGTCAATTTCAAATTTCTCAAAGAAGATTAATCTTTTCAAAACTCCTTTTAAACTCCAACCAATAAGAACCTGAGATCTTTTTCTCCCTCCTGAAGATGGCAGAGAACTAATACCTAATGTTGTAGAATATCTCTTCAGAGCCACCAAAGGATCAAGGCAAAAGCTTGAAGGAGACATAGAAGAGCCTTGTTTGGAGTAACCTTAACTCCCTCTCTCACAAATAGCTCTCCATCTTTTTCTCCCAAAGCACTCCTTAACTCCCTCTCTATGCTCCCTCTCAGGATACTTCGAAACAAAAATTCTTATGACATAAGACCAATTTATAGTTTAAATAGAGAGCCTCTAAAAAGACCTAAATTTTAATATGTTGACTCTTGATGGTCCAATATGATCTAAGATAGTCATGTGATGACTAGTTTAAAGTACTTATGTTAGTGGTATATGAAAAGATAGACCCTATCCGATCAGTTCAAAGAGATGGACTGATCGTCCAGGATGATTGTGATAATCATCCAATATGATTTGTACAAGTAACCCTTTTAGACAATATGAAATGTATTGTTCTGTATGATCAGTTTAAGAGTTTGTAATGATCGTCCATGATAAGCGACGATAAATTATTGTCCCATGCAGAGCTCGACTCGTACTGTACGAAATCAGGGGGTTGTCTTGTATTGTTATTTAAAAAACAATGACATTTCATCTTAGATGATAGGTGATGTTAAATTATCATCGCATGCATCGCTCATGTCGTACAATATGATCATCACCAATCGTTCTGTACGATTTGATTGAATAAATTAATCATAATTGTTCCCCTAATCACATAATCAATTTAGGCATGATTGTCATATATTGTACAATGCAATGCATATCGTACAATACAATTAGAATAAAATTTTGAATTATAAAATATTTCCTAAATTATTATTGGCGACTATTTTGATGATTATAACCGATCGTCCTATATAATATGGATTATCTAATATGATTAATTTAATCAATCTTAATTATCACAAGTGCCCTAATTAAGGATTTTTTGTTTAACTGATTGTACATTATGATGTAAATCTTATTATATGATTAGTTAAAAAAATTAATTTCATCTTAACTCATTAACTCACCCCCCTGAGTGTGTGTGTGTGTGTGTGTGCAAGATTTCTTAGTTTTAGGATCCACCAAAGTGCAAAATTAACTCAAGAAAGATAAAAAGTATAAAAAGACTAAAAAACATACTTTTAATCAGAGTTTACCCAATTTTGAGCTGATCGAGGCTGCAAGTGAACAATAGACCTGAAATGCTAGTGAGTAAGAAAAAATAGATATGCAATTGTTGACTAAAAAAAAAGGAAAGAAGCTATGAGATTTAGTATCTTTTTGGAGCAAATTTCGAAGCTTGAAATATATATGATATTAAAAAAATGATGCAATAAAATCAGAATCTTGCTCAAAATGTTTTTCTATTTGTTTAAATTAACAGTATGAGTTTAGTCATAAAATTAAAAGACAAGCTCTTGAGGAATCAAAGTAAGGAACCTTAAATTGATAATGAAGCTCATTTGGTTTATATAATAAATATGATAGTTAAATATCTGAAATGGTACAAGAAGCTTGGAAACTTTCATATGTTGAATAAAAACATTCTCTATGAAAGTGAAGGAAGTATATTGAAATAAAAAAAAAATATATAGTTTAACAAGCTCGTGGCAAAATACCATGCTTGCAGCAATAGATAAGATAAACTTGAAAAAAATAATATGAGGACTGAATGCAAATTCCTACACCATCCATGAGGAATTTAGAGTTATCTTGAATACCATAATAATAAAAAAAATGTTTGATATTTTATTGTCAAAAGTGACAATTCAGTTTAAATATTAGGGATCTTACATGCCCAATGGTAATAAAACATCTATTGGCACAACTCAATGAAGTTATGGTGTCACTAAGATAAAATATTTTGTTTATATAAAAAATAAAAATATAAAAAATTATAAAAAATGTATACAAATAATCAGGAAGCTTGCAGAAAAAAGGGAAAAAAAGGTGGTCGACGTATCTATTCACGAAACAACGCATATGCTCGACAATGCAATCAATAAAAAGAGGAAGAAGCGAACACTGTCGGACACGTCGCGTCGTCGCCTCTCCAAAAGAGCTCTCCCTCTCCGCCTCTGCACGCTAGAACACCATCTTCGCCTCCACAAGGCGTACTGACTGCCGGCCTCTTGCTTCAGACTTCCCGCTATATCTATTCCGACAACCTTGGCTCAAGTCCCACGCCGAAATCCCGTTGTTCTTCACGTGAACTGCTCCAAATCCTATTTCAGTAATTTAATTTTGCTCTGAAACCTCCGCTGGACTCTTGTTTCTTTATGAAATGAATCTTTCTGTTTCATTTCATAATAAAATTATCCATTTTATTAGTATCCATATCCCGCTTGCTTCACAATAAAGCTATATGCTTGCTCTTGTTTATATTATACATGATTGACATTTAATGCAAGAAAAGACATGATATCATTCTTAAATTTTTATTTATTTATTTTTGAGAGCTTTTATTAATTTTTTAAGAGCATAAAAAATCTATCTTTTATTATTAGATATTTACAATAATTAATAATATTTATTTAAAATTATTATACAATAAAACAAAATACTTTTTAGGTGATTTCCCAAAAATAATAATAATAGAGATGCATATAAATTTTAAAGATCATACACCGTCAATCTTTGATCCATGTATGATGATTTTAAATTTTGAAGACCATACGTCATCGATCTTTGATCTGGGTATGATGGTTTAAATTTCGAAGACCTCGTGCCAGAGATCTTTGATCTGGGTGGAAAGAAATTACGGAAAATGCCGTCCCAACTTCCCTCGGTGGGGAGGGCACGCCGAAAGACTGCCCCATTAGGACTTGGGTTGACCAAGTCAAAGGTTGACTTGGTCAACTCAGTCCATCATGCCCAAGTCTGGACAAAATCGAGGTCAACAATTGTCATTGGAGAGCAATATCATAATTTTCACTAATTAAAATAATGAATTCATTAATTGATCTAATTAATCAAAATAATCAAACATAACTTTAAAAAAAAAATTCAATTAGACAAATGTTAAAATAAAAATCTAAAAATAACTCTTAACTAACTCTCAAAATAAACTCTCCAAAAATAACTAAACTCAAATAACTCAAACAATACAACTCAAATAATTCTCAACTTAAACAAAAACTTTCAAACCCTCTCCAAACAATACAAACTTAAGCAAATGCTCTAAACACCCAAGCTCAAATTCAAACAACACAACAACTCAAACCCAATAAACAACTCTAAACCAACTCTCATAACAAACTCAACTAATAATTCAAACTCAAACTCAACATACACAAACTCTCTAGTTCCCTGGAACAAAGCTCCAAAGTAGTACAAGCTCCTAAAAAGGCAAATGAATGAAATCAATTAAACATTGAAATTTAATAAACGCTAATAAAAAAGAACATATGCTATGGTAAGCTACACACAAAAAAGAAGAAGAAGAAGTAAAATAACGTTAAAGGAAAAAGGACTGAACTACTAAAATAGGAAAAGAGCAACTGTAGCAAGAAATAACTTGCATCAAATTCAAATCAAATTTAAACTTTTGGGCAATCTAGTCTATAAGATTAGGTTGTAAGACCCACTAACATGCTACTTTCTACGAAAGTCATAAATCATAATTTAAATTAAATACTTGGGTTACTTTCTAAGAAAGTCATAAACCCCAATCAAAATCTAAATACTCGGGCTACTTTCTACGAAAGCTGTAAGACACACGTTTAGGAGAATTGTTAAAATGGATTGCGATGACCTTAAAATCCAAATCTAACTAAAAAATCAAATTTAAATCCCCTGAACGCCTCGTTGTAGAGTTAGGTTGTAAGACCCATCATTGGACAACTCATAAATAGAGCAGTAAGCTCCATTCCAAATAAAAAATATCGTGTTACTTTCTACGAAAGCCATAAGTCCCTACCCAAATCAAAATCACACGGGCAACTCCTAATTGGAGCTGTAAGCCCCAAAACTAAATAAATTAACGAGCAACTTCTAAGGAAGTCATAAGCCCAACCCAAATTAAATAAAACTAAAATCCATATTTAACCACTTCAGTCTATTCGAGGTCCCTGAGAGGAGGCAACCCATGGGTGCTAATCAGATTCTCTGGACACTACGGTCAATTATTGTTAGTGTTGGTAGACTGAAATATATGATATACCCGGGATGACGGAACCATGGGATCTTGATCGGGTTTACCTCCATCTTCCCCACAATTGAGACTAAACACTTAAAAATTATTCATCCTTAATAGAGAGTTCTCTCTTACATAGTAAAAGGGATAATTAACTATGAGTGCTTGTGCTCATAGGAAGTAAGGACCCCATATCTAATTAAACCCTAACACAACCCTCAGGGAAAATCTGGTTAACTACAATCTGACTTTAGGGAAATAGAATCCTACAGCTGTAAAGTGGGATTTATGCATTCATGCCAATTTTCTTGAGTCAACATCAATAAATTCAATTATCAAGAGATAACATAATAATAAATCCAATAATGTTTGTCATAATCAAAATCATAAGACTTGGGTTCAAATTTGCAACATTATTTTGTACTCAGGGTTGATGATGTTAAATTGTAATTATATGATTAATGAGTATTATATATAATTTTTAGGTCAATGAATATAAATACATATAGATATTTTGATCAATAAAATTTATTCCGGTTGTTATATGATTTTATTGCTAAAAAACAAACTTAGATTGCTCTGATTATTGTTTAATAAAAGATAAAAGAAAGAAATTACTCGTACTAGATTATAGGGCATGACATAGGTGTTCACTACAAAGTCTCACTTAGGGATGTGGTTGATGGCACAAACCTCTTGTTAAGTTGGTATGTTTTTGGGACATGAGTTCGGCTGGGGATAGTGCTAACATGACCAATGGTACGCAAATTGAGAGAGATATTAGAGACAAGGGGGTAAGACGTCAACAATCCTTACACCATGTGAAGGAGAAAAAATGGTTCACAATAGAAGCTCATTAGTAAAAGTCATTAATGGGAGCTTGATCTATAAAAAACAAGAGGGAAGAAATGTTTGGAATATGTTCAAAACTCAATTTGAATAAAATTCAAACTCAATTCAAATATTGTTCAAATAAGATTATAAAAAAATGTGAAGAACAATATTTGAAATTGTGTTCAAATAAGTTAAATTATGAGATTAAACATATTTGACTTTACACATTCCCACTCATTTATATATTTTAGGATTAAAATAAGTATTTGAAAATAAATGAGATTATCTGGGATAATCGGGTCTCACACATATTAAAAAACACATATTAAAAAAAGTTATATATATATCATTTTATATAATGCTATTTATATATCAACACTTAAAATTTTAATATTTTATGGACAAGAAATAAAATATCAAAATTTAGAGGATGATATTAATGACTGTAATGAAATATATGATTTATGTATTTTATATTAAAGTTATTTATAAGTGCTATAGATATTACATATATTATTAAAATAATATAAAATGATGGATGTATATTCTTAAAAATAAGATGGAGCACATTTTTTTCCCATTTATAACTTATATTAAAAAAAAAAAAAGGAACACACCTCCCAACCGTCGCCGCGCTCTCGCCCCTTCACCGGCAACCTCTCATCGTCCTCAAAGCTCGCCGGAGGATCAGCAAAGAGAGCTAACAGGGAGATAGACGTGCAAGGCAACCACAAAGAGAGAAGAAGAGAGATCACCTACTTTGACGTTAATACTGACCACACAATTACTCTCTCAGTCTGCGAAAATTTCCCCGGCAATTTAGCGGTGCTTTATCTCCCGCTGTTTCATCCGCACGCTTGCCTCTCTACGAACCGAGGAAGTACGGAAACTGAATGGCTGTGGAAAGGTCTGCGACGGTCTCCGCCTCTTCTATTTCGAAGCTCTCCCGCTTCCAGAAGATCGTCCTCGGGTGGGACTACCTCCGCCTCCTCAGAGAATCTGGGGTAATTTATAGTTCTTCCATTCGATTATTTTTTCTAGTTTAGTACTATTCATTCTGTTTTATTGCAGAAGAAGCATGTCGGAGAGGGGTTGAAGCACGTGAAGAGCACTTTTGACAGTGTGGAAGAATACATTGGGGTGTTCGAGCCTCTAATTTTAGAAGAGCTGAAGGCCCAAATCGTCCAAGGGAAGGATGAGGAAGAAGGTTCGGTGCTACTTTCTTCGCGTTTCAGGGTTTTGGGAGGAGATTGTCCACCCTTTTTTTGTTTTGTTTGTTTTTATTTTTTTTTTAATGATCAGGGTTTATTGCTTTTGGCAGCTACGGATTGGCAGAGAGGTGCTGTTGCTACTTGCCAGGAATCTGATGAATTTCATAAACTGTCCCTGGCTGTTCTAGATGATTTCCGAGAGGACGTGTCTGAGAATGATCTTTTGCTTCTTTCAATGGAAAAGGTTGATTTTTTGGTTTTATTTGAATTGAGACATATTTTATCTAGTTATTTAATGATTCCGCAGTAAGGGTCTAACTAGAGCCATAAATTTTTTGTAAGTCGTCTTTTTAATAGAAATTGATTAGATAAACGACAGTGTCTGGTAGAAAATTTGTGTTATATGGTTTTATGAATCATTTATTACTTAATGTTCATGCGGTTGCTTTTCTCTAGTTTCAAGAGGGGGAAGCGCCAAAGCCTTATGCTTTTGCATTGGTAGATCATCGAGGTGGTAAGGAAACTCTTACGGTTCTAACCTATTTCTGTGGGGGGGTAAAGCAATTGGATAGCATGAAAGCTGACTCTAGTCCACGGCTTTTGAAGATGCTTTTGAGTTCTAAACCAGGTGAAAGTTTTGTCTGGATTCTAAAGGTAACTGCAATAAGCATCCATGCACGCAAACAATCCAACCTGGAAGTTTATTTTATTTTCGTTTTGATACCTTTGGTTTTATCTTGATGATGGAGATTGCTCATGGTTGATTTCATATTTCAGATTTGCAGTTTATCAACTATCATGCGCGAATATACAGCCATGCATTCTATTGCACATCTTCCGTTTAAGGATTTAATTTTGTCTGCTTCCCACAAGTCATATTGTAGTGTTTCTGAAGGTCAGGCCTGGAATGTTCCTAAACCTCTCATGGATCACCTTGAAGATTGCCTTAACAGTTCACAATTAGATGCCATAAATGTAAGTTTGTCCTAGAACGTGCAGTGGTTCCAAGAAAATAAATTATATATAAAAGAAACTCATTTATATCAGCATAGAGCACTTAATATTTTGTGCTTTTTGCACATCTATATAGTTGAAATAACCTTTATCCACTATTGCAGGCAGGCCTTTTGCGTAAACCATTTGTTCTGATACAGGTTTGTGCTTGATTTTATACTTATTTTCTTCAAGGTTATGGTTCTTCATTTTTCATGTGACTCTTTTGTTGTGATCTTCATATGAGAAAATTTTATTGTTGCATGCACATGCATCACTATTAATATGTTAACAACACTTATGTACATGCTGCATCAAAAAGATGGTGTTATTATAGGAAAGTGCCAAACTGGAAAGATGGTTTGTTACTGGATATATCCCCATAATTGAGGATATTGTCCTATTTATCATCTCCTTTATGTTTTCTTTATTAGTTTATATACAGACACTTGTATTCAGTCAACAATATACAACAAAAAATTTATATATTTTTAACATGATATCAAAGCAAAGTGAGCTCTTGCCAGTCACCACTCTTCCCTCTTTCCCTCTCATTCATCTCTTTCTCCCTTATTGAGCTTATTGCTTGTAGCTACAACATCCACAATTGCTGCTCTTGCTCGTGTATTCACCCCGATCGTCCCTATGCTCGCTTCTTGTGCTCGTGCATTATGGTGCTTGCTAGCCATTTTACGGTTAAACCACTTTGTTAGAGAGTCTCCATCATAATTGTTAACCTGCGGTATCATTTGATGGTGAGACCACTAGTTGGAGACATGTGCAAAGTCGTTACTAGGGAGACTATTTGAGAATGAATTGTATACTCAACAAGACATTTGCTTTTAGTAAGCTGATGTTGTTCTTGAACTTATCTTCCTAGAGAAATGTTTGTGGAGGGTTGGTGATTTTTTTTTTTTGCTTTATGTTTTTAGAAGATTTCACTTGAATAATTTGAATCTTGTGATATATTGAGTTTTCATATTTTATCAGAATATGGGCTTGAAGTAATTCATTTTGAAATTTGGATAAAATGGAATGCTTCTAAAGTTTCCTTTAATCCGTCTTTTACTTCTAACCAGCTTATTCATGGTATTTTGTTCTCTGGTTCTTCTATTATTTGTGCTCTTTCTGTGGTTTATGCTGCCAACTCATATTTTGAAAGGATTGTTTTATGGAATGATATTTCTTTACCGGCTTCAAGCATCTCCCTTCCTTGGGTTATTATTGGAGATTTTAATTGCTGCAAATTTAGCTCTCAGAAATTTGGTGGAAATATAATTAACAATGGTGAACTTTGGGACTTCAATAACATGATTTTTACTATTGCGGTTCATTATCTGGCATCTGTTGGTCATCCTTACATTTGGTTTAATCAAAGGAGCGACAACCCCATTCACATTAAGTTGGACAGAGTTCTTGTTAATGATTCCTGGTTCGAAAACTTCCCTGCTCCCTATGATAAAATTGAGGACCCTAGATGTTTGAACCATTGCCCTCTTCTTTTGTTTGGAAATCCTCCAATCTGCAACAACCACATATTTCTATTCATAAACTGTTGGCTGGAATTGCTTGAATTTTGGAATGAAGTGATTAATATTTTTGCATCTAGACCTTTTGGCACTCCTATCTATTCTTTCTATTCGATGCTGAAGGTTCTCAAGGGGATTATCAAATCTAAGAAATGGAATCTTCTAAATATTTTTCTGATTCTATTGTGGAGCTTAAATCAAAGCAGAATCAATGTCTATTAGATGTTCAGAATTATCCTATGGAGTACTCTAAATACTTCTCTGAAAAATATTACCCAGCAGCTAGCTTCTAGCTATTCCTCATGGGCATCTTGGATCATTCAAAGTCTGAAGCCACATGACTCTCAAATGGTCAGGATTGCTTGGGGTTTTTGTATGCCAAATTAAAATCTAGAAATAATGCTAACAAGAGCAATGAAATTGTCTCTTCTTCTGGGACTCTCTCCCTCCTCGATTGTTGCTGCTTTTATTGAGTATTTATGGAACCTCTTTAACACTCCTAAGCCTATGGTTTCTGGTTCTTCTCATATCTCTGCCGGCGATAAGATTCCTGCCAACCTATCACCTGCTCTGATTGCCCCAGTTACGTATGAGGAAATTAAAGATATTATTTTTTCTGCTCCTTCCTCTTCTAACCCAGGCCCTTATGGACTCACTTTTGAATTCTACAAACATGGTTGGAATATTATTGGGCCAAGGCTTTGTTTGGCTGCTAAACATTTCTTTTACTAGTTCTATTCCTAGGAGCGTTGAGGCCATGGCTATTACTCTTATTCCTAAACAGAGGTATGCTTTCTCTACGTCAGATTATAGGCCTATTTCCCTTGTAATGTTTTTTATAAAATTATTGCTAAAATTTTGGCTAATCTATTAAGGTTGTTATGCCTCATATCATTCACTCCAGCCAGGCTGGATTTATTAATAACAATATCTCATCTGAAAACATTCTCCTCGCCTCTGAATTGCTTGGGGAGTTTAACCAGAACTACAATATGAAGCTTTTTTGTGCTAAACTTGATATTTTCCAAGCATTTGATATAGTCTGCAGAGAATTTCTTTTCAATAGGTTGATATAGAAAGGCTTTCTTGAAGTTTTCATTTTCTGGATTAAGGTTGTGTGAAAGATGTTTGTTTCTCTATTTGTTTCAATGGCTCCCTAAAAAAAGGTTACTTTAGCTCAACTTTTGATTTAAGGTAGGGGTGTACCCTATCCCTCTACCTTTTTGTATCATCACGGATGCTCTATCATATGATGGATGGAATATCACTACTTACACTTTTTCTGGCATTAAAATTGGTAACACTAACATCTCTCATCTTCTATACGCTGATGATCTCCTTATCTTTGGAAAAGGTTCTCTTTCTAATGCAGAACAACTAAAGTTTATATTGGATTGTTTTGCTAATTGCTCTGGATCGCATATCATTCACTCTAAAAGCACTATCATTTTCTCTAATAGCTTCCACAATGTTGTTCTCATTGCAAATCTTCTTAACCTCTCTTTTTCCCATAATCCATTGATCTACTTTGGTCTGCCCATTTCTCCTAAAAAACTTTGTATTGCAGATTTCTCTCCCCTCTTGCAGAAAATATCTGCATCTTTTGAAGGTTGAAAGCCAAGTTCCTTTCTTTTGCTGGGCGAATTCAATATATCAAGTTCAACATTTGTAACATTTTGTCCTATTGGATTAGGGGTTCCATTATTCCCAAAATCTGCTGTAAGTTTTTGGATAAAGTTTGCTCAAGATTTCTATTTCATGGTGACTCCACTGCAGTCAAAAAGCTGAATACCATCTCTTGGAATAACACTTGTAAACCTAAACATTTTGGCGTTCTTGGCATTCCATCCATCTGTGCTTTAAATCATGGTTTTTGTTGTTCCTTGATTTGGCGTATTATTAATAAGCAATGTTTACTTGCTGGCTGGGTTATTCAAAAGCATGTTTCTCTTTGGAAAAGCCCTTGATCTAAATCTAGTAAATATTGGAAACTTATATGTGCCACTGTCGTGAAGATTAGAGTCAAAATACTCCTCAAAGTTACTCCTGACAGCAATTTCTCGGACCCTTGGTGCAAAGGTTTCCCAATTTCTCGATTGTCGGAACCTGGTCTTATTAATACATATCTCTCTCATACTGTTAAGAGCTTTATTCACCTTTCTGCTTGCAATGTTCCACTGAATATTCCTAATACGGTTAAAAGTTGCATCATTAAGACTGATATACATCTTAATGTAACTTCTGTGATCTTCTGGGAGAAGTGGATAAACCCAAATTTAGAGTTTTCATGTCTCACTACTATACAGGCTTACAGGAAGTTAATTGGTTCAAGTTTGTTTGGCATAAGAGGTATGCTATGACATATTCCTGTTTTACTTGGCTTGCTAGTTGCTATGCTTGAAGGACTTAAAACTGCTGATGTTTTGGCAATAAGGAATATTCAAATAAATCCTATCTGTGCTCTTTGTTATTCTGCGGTTGAATCTCATGGTCACTTGTTCTTTGAATGTGATTTTTCATATTCTATCATTACTACTCTTCTCCCTTGCTTTGCTTCTTTTCTCTTTAGATTGAATTTGAGGCAATTGTTGGATTATATAGATGAGTTGCAGCAGATTTAGAGTGTTTCCAGGAGCTTTTTCTTTCTTACTGCATGTAGTCTTAACTTTATTTGGAGAGAACACAACAATCATAAATTTATTAACATCTCTCATTGCTCCTCTACTGTTTGCCACATAATTAGAGAAGCTTTAAGGCTTAAAGCTTCTTCTTGGAAGAATTCTGTGGAGATTTGGTCACTGCTTGTGAGTTATGTATGAGTAAGATCTTTATTATCTGGCTGGGAATGATTGAGATTATTCACTTGGTTTGCTTTGACTGTTTTTGCTGCCTCAGTTTTGTTGAGATTGATAAGCTGAAGCATTTTTCTCTAGTCAGCTGTACTGTTCTTTGGTTATCTGCTGCTTGTGCTCCTCTGTCCTGTTCGTGGATGCCTTTTTCTTTTTGGCTAAGGCATTCTGTTTTGGCTGGGTAGATGATGACTGGGAGACATCCAATCGGTGGCTCCTTGGATGGCTGTGTCGGCAAGCAGTTTTGGAAGGCTATTGCGGCAACCAGTACTTGCTCCTTGGATGGCCGTTCTGCCAACTAGTTCTTTTTCCTTCTTGGATGGTCAAAATTTTGGCGTGTCTGTTCTTGAGGGAAGGAGAGGAATGAGAGTGACAAGAGAGAGTGAGGAAGGTTGCAAGAGAAGGGAAAAAGGTTCGAGCAAGATCGTTTGGAGGTACTAGGGCAACGTGCGATGGTATGACCTTGGAAGAGGGGGCAATGTGGACTGGTGATGTGAGGGATTTTTGGAAGATTTATTTTATAATAATAATAATAATAATAATAATAATAATAATAATAATAACAATCATATATTATCATTATATTATTTTTGGCTTTTTTTTGCAAAATTTTCATTGCTTGCTCAAATCAATGCCATGTCGTCACCTCACGTGTGAGCAAATTTTTTGATTTTCGTCACTCCGAGACCTTGGGCAATATGGGTGTATATTTATGCTATTTCTACTGTCCTCATCGCACTTGTGAACGAACACTGTTTTGGCAATTTCAACTTTTGATCAATGCATTTTGGATACCATTTATGCAATGTCACATCTTTCACTTTAGTTGGTTGGGTTACCACATAGCGGTTGTCGAGGTCAACAATGAGAATCAACCTCCTCTTCATTACATTGTAATGTGCCATACTCCACTACTATTATAGTCTATCTGTGCCTTGAGCAAATAATGATGTGGAATGCAAAACTCTTGTGGCTATCCTAGAATTAGTTGGAGAATTTCAAATTTAGCTACTACATATATATGACGACCCTCAACTCATCATCAACTAAGTATTAGATACCTACAAAATCAACAATATTAAGTTAGCCTATTTTCATATTTCAATAAGTATATTTGAGACTATAGGTTAACATAGATTGTTATTATTGGACATAGATGTCTGAATGAAGTAGTATCTATCTTTTTTGTTTGTTTTCTATTGGAAGTTCCCGTCATTGTTAATGTTAAAATATTTATCATATTTCAGTAGTACTGCTATGTTTTAAAGTTTCTTTTTGTGTAGGGTCCTCCAGGAACAGGAAAAACCCATACAATTATTGGACTTCTTAGCACCATTCTCCATTCATCTCCTACAAGCATACACTCGAAGTAAGTGTGTTTGTCCAATTTTTATATACTCTAAAATCTAAATTTCTAAGAAGAGATTTTCATTTGTTGCAAGTATATATATATATATATATATAAAGAAGAACAAGAGTTAGATGGTCTTATTTGAAATTCTCCTATTTTAAGAATACACTCGGACATCTGTTTGTTTTTCTAGCTTATTTTTTTATTATGGAACCATTTTTCAATGCAGTGGTGGAACTTCTCGTATCAAGCCGAGGCCAGTAATGTCTATCGAAGAGAGGTATGGTAAAAATGTGATATTTTATCTTTTTTATTAAAATTATTTTGATGGGCGGCGTAAGCCTTGCAACTTGCAAAGGTGGTTCCTTTGTTAGGAGTTTAAATCCGAGCTGATTAAGTTGATTTCATGTTGGAGCATTGCATTTTACATCATGATGGGCTGAATTAACTTGGTTGTGACACTTTTACTACTATGTTATGTGAAATTCTAGCATGTACTTTTTTTTGGACGTTCTTCTTCATGTTAGTTAATTCTTTTTAGAAGTTTATGTACTCTTAGGGAAATATCTGGTTGTTTGGGAGTGTCAATATTCAATCCTTTGTCGATCCATCATAAGGTTGGATTGAAAATTTGAACATGTTCCAAACATTATTAAAACTTTACTCTGACCATACTAAGTAACCTTGCTCGATTTGTTAATTTCTGGTTGAACCCATTAATATTGCTCCTCTATTGTATAGATGGATATGTTTCAGAAGCTTGATATTTTTTTCTTTTTTTGAAACTCCTCACAAAAAAATAAATAAAATAAATGGTGTTATGATGATAGTAATCAATGTTGTCTCAACTATTTGGGTTCAATTTATGCATCCTTAATTAATGTTCTTGTTGAATGTGGTATGATAGGTTCACTTTATTTTGCCTTAAGTATTTTTGTTCAATTTCTTGCCATGCAACCTTTAGGATCCATTTGAGATGATTGCTTTAGTTTGTAAAGATAGATAACTAGATAAGCAGTTGTACAATTGTTTTGGGGAAAATAAATTTTTAAAAGCTGTTTTAGATATTATAATTTTTTTTTTTCAAATTGGATAACAACTTTCTTATGACTGCCATATTTTAGTAGATTTGGTTGTAAAGGTTGCTTTTTTGTCAGAGAAATTTCTAAAATGCAGCAAGAAAGCAATAGTGAAACAACAGTGTGGAAGTGGTGTGAAAACCAATGTCTACCCCACTTTTATCTTATTACTTTATATTAATTTTATCTACTTGTCTTATTTATCTTTTTTTATCTTTTCTAGATGCCCAAATCAATTAATTCTATTTTTCATTATGTGCTACTCTTACCATCCTTCAGCATTTTCATTTTTTACTCTTAATAGTTTTTACAATACACCATCTTAATATTCTCATTTATGCCACACTCAATTTAGTCATTAGGGCTTCATGGGTTCCCAACACTGGGAATCATGTAGCATATGCAATATAATTGGTGTTTGATAAATTTTATTGGTCCTTGTCATATCTTCTTAATACAATTCTGTTGAGTCACCTCTCTATTTTAACCATGAAAAGGATGGCATAAGGCTTGCAAATCTGCCCATAATAATTTGACCCTTAGAAGATTTATGTTATGCATTGCTTTTCTTTCTTCCGGAATTTAAACCATTTTTATCATCAAATGCAAAAAGGTTTCGTAGAGAACACTCAGCAACTTGTTTTAATGTCATTGTAGCTATGAATGTGACCTTCAGGTTGTTCATTTTACTTTCGTTTGTTTTTGTCGTTGCTGGCTAATATGTTATTCTTTTGTTTTCTTTATTGTGTTTGAAAACACAATATCAACATATTGATAAAAATCTTATTTCAACACAGCAAAAACTATAACAACGAAGAGAAAACACAACAAAAATTAGCGAGAGGTTTTTATATCGGCACAATAAACCAAGATACAAGTTGATCTACTATTCGAGAGGTAGATTTACTCTTCACAAACCCTAGACACCGCTAGGAACAACTCCAAAGAAAACTATAGCCAAACACAATTCACATAATAAAAATAAAATAACATAATTAACCATAAATAAGTTCTTCTAATTCCCTCCAAAATCTAAATTTAAATTAGTCCTCTTTCCCTAAATAAATCTTCCTAATTCTTTCCGAATCAAATCAACCATCTTTCCTTAAATAAGCCTTCCTAATTCCCTCATAATCAAATTAACCCTATTTCCCTAAATAATCATTCCTAATTCCCCTCTCAATTTTGGTCTTTTATGGTAAATAATTAATCCTCTTTGGCTCCCCTCTTTCCTTGCCTGCTGTCCCATTAGTGGGGTCCACAGGGCCCAACACATCAATTCTCCTTTCCCGAAGAGCCATCTTATCCTCAAGGTGGAACAAAAAAACTACTGCTATGGTTATCATGTTGCTTCATAGTTGGACAAATCCTGTTCCTGCTTCCGATCGAAATGTCGTTCCTTCCGGTCCTACAGGTAGAAAGTCGTCGAAGGAGAAGAGTCGAACAGCAAGAAGGAGAATCGGGAGAGAGGAGAGGTAGCAGCCGCGAATGAGAGCCTTTGCGCTCATTTTAACGACGCGAGCGAGATCGTGGGGTGAAGTGACTTCGACGTGCGAAATGCGGCGACGACGTGCGGGCAGGTACGCGAAATGAATTATTATTTTTTTCTTTAAACTGCCGTATACAGGTCAACAACATCAATTCTCCTTTCCCAAAGAGCCATCTTATCCTCAAGGTGGAACAAAAAAACTATTGCTACGGTTCTCATGTTGCTTCATAGTTGGGCAAATCCTTCTACACATTTAGCCACTCATTGAACATAGTTTTTCTTATTGCTTGCCTCTACATATCCATCCATATTATGCTCCTCTTGCGTGAATGCTGAAGTAACCCATGGCAACATTGACTGTAGAACCTCTGCTCCAGTTGTTCCAATTATACGGACAACAATCTTATCCCACTCAATAGAAAAATGTTTATCAAATAAATGTCACAACTAAAGATTTTTAAAAATATGTTTGTCCAGTGAAACTCGTATTGATTTACACGTCTTGAAGCTTTGTAACAAGTTCATTATGCTCCTTTTTCCAACTTGTGTTAGTTAATGCTTCCGTATTAGCGTCTGTCCTTGTCAGTCCATCATAAAATTGTGAAAGTTCTGAAAGAACTTCAAATATATCGTTAAACAGCTTCTCCTCCTGCTTGTGCCTGCTTGTGATCAAGAGTATATGAATGGCTGACATTGTGAAGTGACTCCCGAGATTCGAAAGCTGGGTAAACAATGTCATCTTCGCAATGCTGTGAGCTCGATATAAGCCCCACTGTAAACAAAATATTCCACTGAATTGCAGCAGAAAAGCTTCATCGCAATTTATAAGTTTTTTGGAATCGACATCTAGATACTCTAAATCTTTATGGATTGCTTTATGAAACTTATATTATCAATTGGTCTCACAGCATTCTCCATATTGGATGATAATGTATCTGTTTCCCGGAGAAAGTGACTGGAATTTAGAGTAGCTGTTGAGTTGTAAGAAAATAACCTGAGGACTTTCCCTGAAGCAAGGGAACTAATTCCAATATATATATATTTTTATTTTTTATTTTTTATTTATTTTTGTTTTGTTTTTTTCTTTTTATAATTTTTATTTTTTGTATTTTTTTAAAACTAATTCCAAAATTGTTGCTGCCACCAACCCCTAATTTAGGGATGCGAAAAGCTGTAACTCACGACAAACTTTGAGTCTCTACTCTTCCTGATTCATCACCATCCCTAGCATGCAAGCATTATATTGATAGATTGCCTCTATGCTTCTTTTGTTTGATCTTTGATTGTGCTTCAACCTTGTCGCTGGGTACACAGGCACATGTAAAAATTCCCGAACTAAAACCTGCAACTCTCGCTCTTATCCTTAACAGATAGCAACCAATGGTCACCTCCGGAGATAAACATTGAAAATTGTAACAATCAGAGATATCTGCGGTCCGACCCTTGCATGCCCAACCATAGAAGAGAATCATCAACGCAGAATCCGATGCTGCTGCTGCAAAACACATGTTATGGAGAAAGGCCCTTGCCTCTAACTCAGTAAACTCTGAAACCAACCAAGGTAGAACACGCTCTAATAATCTTAGAGGCATTACACACAAATTTTTGTACAACAATTTTTGCTGTTTAGCTGGAGAGAAATGCCTCCTAGCAACAAGAAGAACCTCATCTTCCTCAGTATGAAAGTGCTCTGAATTTTCATAATCTGATCAGCATATAAACATAAATTTGAATAAGAGTCAACAATGCTTGAATTTGTTCTTGTGCTTTTGATTTCTTTAATTAGAAGCCTAAATTTGTTTAACTGATTTTCCTCCTGCGCACGCTTCACCAAAAATCCCACCCCTTTACCCTGAATGGTTCTCACCATGGTTTTGAGTGAAACCATAGTTTTGGATAGGCTAGTATCCCCTCTAATAACCACTTTCCTCCCCTCAACCTTGAACTCCATCATTAGCGCCTTCCAATCAATTTTGATCTTTTCCAACTTTTGCATCCACTTCATCCCATTATCACATATGTGCTCCTCAAATCCAATGACAGAAAGTCTTTCAATACCTAAACCTCTGGAAGGATTAGGATCACCCATTTGCAAATTTCTCTACTCCTCTCTACTTTTCTTGTTCCCAACATAATCCCAAAGACCCATGTCTACTAATTTCAGTCCCAACCACCCACCTTCATGTTGGAAATGAAATCGTGGGTAGTTCCACTATCCACCAGTACTATCACCTCCTGATGCTCGATCTTCCCTTTAACCTTCATGGTGTAGTTCGGGGTGAACCCAACCACCGAGTTAAGGGATATCTCTACAACATCTAAGTAAGGGTGATCATTCTTTCTCCTCTACTTCCTGCTCTGTAGCATCTCCCTCTTCATTGCAGACTGTCAGGACTTTTAACGAACAATCCTTACAACGATGGTTGGGGAGCGAACTTCTCATCACATATACCTGTAGCCCTCTGCTCCTGAACACAGTCAACCTCTTGAAGTTCCCCCTGATCGTACTCCCTGACCTCTATCCCTCGGGGCTTCCTTTTGAACACCGTCTGCACCTTTGGTGTTAGAAATATAGTGGTCGCACGGTAGGAGACTCATGAACTGCTACTATGGCTACTCCTCTCCAAGGAGTTCATATCCTCTACTAGTTGGGCTAACTCCATAGTCTTTCCTAAGCCATGTGATCTTAGTACTCGAATGTCAGGCTTGAGTCCATTCATAAAGCTCCCCTCTAGTATAGTCTCTGACAACCTTCCCAACCGGCTTGAGAAGTACTCGAACTTCTCCCGATAATCTATCACTATCCTCTCATGCACCAGAGCAAAGAACTTTTCATAGAAGTCTCCTTCCTGACTGGTTTGGAAACATTCTAGTAGACAGTCTTTGAACTCCCTCCATGATAGGATCAGATCTTGCTAGTCTCTCCACTGATACCAGGACAGAGCCTTACCTTCCAAACATAGAGTGGTTGCGGTGAGTTTTTCGTCTTCTGTTAACCCATTTATAACAAAATATTGCTACACCCTATAAATCCACACATGAGCTTCTTATCCCTAAAAACTTGCATTTTGAACTTTCTCACCATAGGATTTTCACCACCCTAATAACTTCTTCCTCTCTAGTGTTGTGGTTGTTGTGATCCCTCCATGTTTTTCTCTCCCCCAAATCAGTTCTCAGATCTTCATCATTCCAATTTCATCGCCGGTCATACCCTTCACCCATTCCCCTTCCTTGGAAATGGATCTAAATGTGGCATCTCCTCTTTTTCCCCCAAACTTTTCACCTCCTGATCCTCCCTCATTAACCCTATATTAGGGTGTCCCCACTTCCTTGTTCGGTCAACGGTGCTCTCGCCTCCAATGTTGGTGGTTGGGTATGAAGCTTCAATATTTTCTTTATCATGTCCTTTAGGTTAGAAAACCTTCCTTCCATAGATGACATATGTTCCTTGATTTTAGATTTGAGTTGGCCAACTTCTCCTTCTAGTTTCTCTTTCAAAGCATCCTCTTTCTTTGACGCCATAGGTACCGAATCGTGCTTTGATACCAATTCGATAGGAATCTGGTTTCCACAGCTAAAATAGAAACAATGAAGAGGAAATACAACACAAATCAACAAGAAATATTTTTATATCGGCACAACAAACTAAGATACAAGTTGATCTACTATTCGAGAGGTAGATCTACTCTCCACATACCCTAGGAGCCTCTAGGAACAACTCCAAAAAAAACTACACTCAAATACAATTCACATAACAAAAATAAAACTACATAATTAACCCTAAATAAGCTCTGCTAATTCCCTCCAAAATCTAAATTCAAATCAGCTATCTTTTTCTAAATAAATCTTCCCAACTGCCTCCCAATCAAATCAACCATTTTTCTTTAAATAAACATTCCTAATTCCTCCTAATTTTGGTCTTCTATGGTTCCCTTTGACCCCCATCTCTCCTTATTTGCCGTCCCATTAGTGGGTCCCATAGGGCTTGGCGCATCACATATCTAAAGCTATTGAACTAAAAACACATAACTATGCTTCTACACATTTCTCTTGGCATTTCTTGAGCTTTTGAACTAAACACACCAAACTATGCCTGTACACCTTTTACTATTTAGTCTGCTTATTGTATACGTTTAGCATACATGATATTGGATGCTCATTTCACTTTGAATATTTGCGATGGTTAGCCAACGTCACACCTTGTCATTGAAAATACTTTGTTTTCTCAATTTTCTATTTCTTTTCAAGAAGTTATGAGCCTTACTTGAACTGACATTTGAGATTTGGTAGACATACACACTGGAGAAAAGCATCTTCTTGGTTAACCGGTCTGAGTCCAAGGGATCTGATTAGACCTATTGATGGTGATGATGGATTTTACCCCGTTGGGAATGAACTGGTACCTTTCAATTCATCATATTTTGTTGTTTCAGTGAGTTTTACATCTTAACCTTACATTGATGTTTTACCTCGTAGAAACCTGAAATTGTCAAGTCTGACCGCAAGTATCGGAGACATGTTCTGGTTTGTGCTCCATCTAACTCTGCACTTGATGAGATAGTACTACGAGTTTTACACAGAGGTCTGAATCTCCCTTCTTATCCATATGTTATCCATTCTGATTAGGTCATCATTTTTTATGCAAAGTTTTCCGGTTAGATAATTTATAGAGTACATATTTCTTCTTCATCTAATTTGTTCTCCATTTTTTTTTCTTCTATTTGTCTCATTGTTAGATTTACATTTTAGCAAGGTTAAATAGATTTCTACCTATTATACTGTCCGAAAAGCTTTGCTGTATCTTAGGATAAAACTTGAACTAAGTTTTTTGTGCAGGTATTCATGATGAAAATAACCATGTCTACACTCCCAAAATTGTGCGAGTTGGTCTGAAGCCGCATCATTCAGTGCAAGCAGTGTCCATGGATTACCTTGTGTGTATTTTTAATTTCTGAAGTTAGAGTGCTAATACATATTGTTATTGAGCATAAATTTACTCTTAACAGGTAGAGCAAAAGCTTGCCAGTATGGATCGTTCAGCATCTCCCGGTGGAAAGTCTGGGGAATATGTGAATCGGGATAAGATTCGTGATACAATTATTGATGAATCAGCCATTGTCTGTTCTTTTCTTGTTATAAATATTTTTTATTGTCGCAATTTTTTTTAAACATCATTCAAACTTGTAGGTGTTCTCCACTCTTAGTTTTAGCGGGTCAGCAATTTTCAGCCGAAGTAGACGTATCTTTGATGTTGTTATAATCGATGAAGCTGCTCAGGCTGTAAGTGTTTTACTTGGCATGGATTATATTGGCACCATTAATTATGGGGCTGTTTGGTTGCCTGTAATCAGAATATTATGAATAATTTATCATATTTTCTGCATTCTTTTTTTCTTACTTATACTGAAGTAAAGAAGGAACAAGCAAGGCATAAAGTTGTCGAGTGTAAATTTGTATCTTCCGCTTTATAGGACACTAAATCCTCTGAAGTAAGTTTACATTCAGTTTATTTACTTCAATAAAATTTATAGTTTTTATGTCATTCCAAACAGCCCCATGAGTATCTTGATTTTATTGAACGTCCCATATTATGCCGAGGGATATCTGGATAAAAATCCGTGTAAGTAGATTTTTTTTTTTGAAAATGAAACTTGATTCAAAATTTTGCAAACATGGATAATAATTTATCATACTTTGCAAGCAAGGAGAAATAATGGTGGCCTTATGTCTAGTGGGTGAGAATGATCTGATTATGAGCCGATTAAGTTGCTGACCAAAATCATTTTATGGCTCAAATTGATTCGATTTCATGCCAATTGTAATTTGACCTGAACTGGCTTGAAAATGATATTATTTATTTTTAAATTATTTTGTATGTATATGTGTACATTTATATACAAATTTGAGCTCATAATAATATTTCTAGCCAATCACGAGAGAACTCAATTAGACTTGGACCCAACTTTAAATTTGCTTAATGATTGGACTAGCCAAAAATGTAGTCACTTGACTCAATCTGAACTATAAATTGCTCCAATATTTGACCTATTTCATTGGCATACTTCCTTTGATATATATATATATCTTGATTGGTTCTTTCATGGTGAATTTCTTTTCTCCCAATTGTGTCATGAATGGGCTCACCCTTTAGGCTAGTTTTAATACATAGTTCCTATGAGCAAAGTTGATTAGTTTCCAAAATATTTATTTGGTTTTTAACTTAGATTTTAGCTTAGATTTATTTCAGTGCACATTTGATCTTGTTTTGTTAGCAATTCCTCCAATTGGTTTTGCTAAGCATTCAAAATCTTGTTATTGAGTCCTAGTTTTTGGCTTACTTGTTGGTTAAACGTTAGTCTTTGATATCAAATTCATTCAAGTTGACTTAAGGTCTAGGGTTTATAAATGCAAATATTAGGGGTGTCAAATTGTGTCCATGGGTCGGGTTCGGTTCAAACCCGATTTTGACCCGGCAGTTTTTTACCCGACCCGAACCCGACCGGATTTAGAATTCGTGTCACTTTCCCAACTTGATATCAAATATTTATTTGGTTTTTTACCCGACCTGTAAGCAATTAGATACATGAAATTTGCAAAATTAAATTTACATATATACGAAACTGCAATAGCAATTAAATTTTATGAAGTGCTGTAACTGCTGCAACAATTAAGCATTTAAGCATAAGAAAAGTATAGGAACATAAGAAATCTCAACAAAAGAAGATGAGTAAGTTGGGATCAGAATTGTGAGATGGGTAAGTTGGGTAATTAAGAAGCATAAAAATATAAGATTCACCACAACAGGAACATAAGAATCTCAACAAAAGAAGAGCGAATCAGCAAAATTTTGAAAAGAATAAATGGTAGTTCTTAGTACTTCCTCCCCAACACCAACTATGCTACCCAGTTCAATTAACCATTGCCATCTTCACAGCCAATTTCTAAAAAAATTAAGTTAATGATGCCCTTATTTACACTCTCAAGTTCTAGATCATTCACAACTACAAAGAAAATATGTATTACTACAAACTTATGAGAGAAAATCAGTTAAAATGGAATCTCAAATAAATTGAATAATTACCATTATCTCTATATAACCAAACTTTATTGCAAACTAAGGCTTCAACAATGTCATGTTTTAAAGCACTTCTATATTGATCCAATACTCTACCACTGTTACTGAACGCACTTTCTGAAGTTACTGTATAAATGGGAATGCATAAAACATCTCGATCGATAACGGCCACTTCAGGAAACTTGTACTGGTTAACCTTTCCAGAAATGTAATATGACTAACTTAACCTTCATATCAATTTTTTGTTCTTCAAGGTACATTTCAAGTTGTGACTTCCTAGGCTGAGTAATTTCCTCTTCGAATGAGTCATAATCCTAATTATGAATTTCACAGTAAAATGTATAAGTTAGAGAATAGAAATATAGTTGGAATGAATGACAATGAATCATACCTAAAGAAAATTTGATTTTATAATTGTTGGATGAAAACTCATAGAGCTATCAACTTGAGAGCTTTCTATGGGCAGTTGGGCACTGATGACTGCCCATTGAAAGTGTGTTGTTCAACTTTTTCATAATTTACAATCAAATAGTTTATCCCTAACCTTTTTAGTTTCATTAATATAATTAACTCCATATAACTTTCTATAACACCTCTCAACAAATGTAAACTTGTACTTATGATCCAAGATAACAGCTATTGCCAAGATATCACTGAAATCAAACCAATACTTCTTAAATTTTACTATCATCCTTGTTACAATATTTCTAATGTACTCCACACCATAAGACCTTTCATGCTTAAGTGCCGCATAAGCCGTAGAAATACAAAGGAAGAAGAGATTTGCTGTTAGGATATTTTGTGCCTGAAAAAAGAACAAGTAATCTCATAAAAAGGATCTAGGAACTCGTAAATGCTCTCCAACCTCTCCCATTCCTTGTTATTGGGGCAAGATTTGAAATTGGACTCAAATAGTTCCAAATGCTGAAAAGCATGTTTGTAGTAAATAGTAGAATCAAGCATGATGAATGTTGAGTTTCACCTCATAGGAACATCTTGTTTTAATCATCTTTTAGAGTCAAGATAGCTTTGCTTGACACATTCCAACAAATATTATTTTCTTACTTGTGAACCTTTTACATATTTGATATTCTCTCTAATATTAGCAACATTAGATGGAAACTCTATTGGTACATTTTAAAATTTCCTTTTGAATAAGCCCTTTCTCTTTCGTAAACAACTTTTTGCAGTGACTTCTAACATTATTTCTAGAAACTATTTGTAGATCATGATTGAGATAATGCAGCAATGCACGAAGACCAACCCATTTAACACACTGAAAAGGCATATCATGCATAATAATGCAGGGAGTAAATAACTCACAAAACTCATGTATGTTAAACCTAGATTCAGACATGGAGATGGACGAGCTGATATTTGACTGCAAAATAAGTTGCCATGTCACGAGTATCGCTTTTTTTTTACAATTTTGTAAATAATGTCTTAAGTTATCAGTGCCATACTTGCTGTCACACTGATATATTGCCTCCACATTTCCTACATTTATATATCTGCTTGCCATCACTAGGAAGGGGTAACATCTCATAATAACTCCAAACTGTTGAACTCATACATCTTCTTTTCTTGAGGGTAGCCGGGCCATCCAAATCTTTTCCATCAATATTACATAAATCATCATCATCATTATTTATGTCAACTTCATTAGGAGCACTGCTTACTTGCACATTATCATCAAAAATAATACTTTCAACAACTGTGTTAGAATCCTTTATCTAACAATGGCCACATGAAAACATTTATTAAGGTTAATGTACATAACTAAATATGAAGGAACAGTAGAAATGGATGTGTTCAACAATATTTAAAAACTCAATCAGTCACAATAAACCATCATCAAGAGGATGAATTAGTCAACAAGCATATGACTGCTTTTCTTCACAATCAGATTTAACTGATAGCTTGATACAAATTTATGCTTACCAATCATTTCACTCACCAAACTAAGAAGACAAGAATTGGAGAAGTATAGTTATAAGCAAGTTAGATCACTGATTAAAAAAAAAATGACGTACAGAAACTAAAATAGAAGGCTAAAAGCCTACAAGCTTATATGATTATCCCTCAACCAGACGGCCCAAACTGACAGAACGTCAAGGTAAGATATTTCGGGACTCGATAGTATGTAATCATATTTAAATAAAAATCATAAAGAACTAAAGGATATGTAATAATGTTTAGGATTGACATCACCTAGGGTTTGTTAATCATGCAAACACAAATTACACAATATAGGGTTTTCGTTTGAGAAGTTCAAATATGAATTTATTTTGAGGAAACTCATGATAGAGACTAAAAATCTTGCTAAGAAATCATCATATCATCCTGTTATCTCAAAATGAAAAAAAGTTACCAGTTGTTGATATATGCTGGCAAAATCTGAATCCTGAATGGGATACCTAAGTACGAGGGGAGAATTTCTTGAGGAATCGAGCCAACAACTAGCATTCAAACACGAAAAATATTGAACGTAGACGAGAACTAAACATAGAAATTGAAAGCCAAAAGCCGTAAGACGAAACACGTGCGGCCTAAGTCCGTAATATTAATGAAGAAATCGGGTTAAATTCTGATCAATATCAGGTTTTCTGGTTGACCCAAACACAAGCCCGAAACTAAAATCGGATGAGATATTCAAACCTGAACCGGCCTGTGTGCTAACTAGGGGTGTAAACGAGTCGAGTCGAGTCGAGTTTCAGCACTAACGAGCTCAACTCGTTAGTCGGAAAGCGGCTTGAGCTCGAGTCGATCTCAAAAAGCGTGCTCAAACTCGAGCTCGTCCCATTAAAATCGAGTTCGAGCCGGCTTGCGAGCCGCTCGATTCAGTTTTACAGGGTTGATTTTAGGTTTCCGGGTCAACCCGAATCTGAGCCGATTTTACTAACAGGTTGAAATTCCTAACCCGAATTTGAAATTTTTGGGTCGGGTTCAGGTTGGATTTTCGGGTCGTGTCAAATATTGACACCCCTTGCAAACATAGGAAGACATGCATAAAGAGACTTACAAAATTTCCTAATCCGTTGTTTTAAACTCTTAATTTATGCAAAGATTTGACTTTTTAGATGCAAAACCAGCTAAGACATACAATTCACTCTAAAAGATGATTTTGAAATTGTCAAATTCTAAAATTTCACAAAAAATTTGCAAACAAATGAAAACCATGCAACGAATTAGGATTCACAACCCGTGAAAAGGAAAACTAACATGCAATAAACTTGACCAAGTTTCAATCACAAACACAAAATTAATCACAAAATATTTAGATGAAAATAATACTGATAAAAGTTATAAAATTGATAATGCAGGCCTCATATTGATATAAGGCGAATCATCTCTTGGAGGTTATCATTAAAACTTCCACCAAACTTGAAGCATTAGCATCCAACTAATACACAACTTTGAGGTAGAAACAATACTTTTATTCAATAATTCATATCATAATACATTCCTCCAATAGACATAATATTTGTAATTTCTTAATATCCTCCAAGATGTGTCATAAAACTACAAGTTTAAATTCACCTATCATCAAACGACAAAATACAATCTTTCCTTAGTAGCCCAGGTCACCAACTACTTTCCTGGGGATCCAACTGTTATAAAAGATTGCAGATGCTAGGAAACTAACAATGCTGCAGAAGGAAAGAGCCACACAAGGCAACGATAGATCACCTGAAAAACTTGTAGTCAGCGCACGTGAAAAAAAAAGCTAGTTTGTGGTTTAAGCTACAATAGAAATAAGATTATCTTTGACTGAAGACAACTTACTCATCAATTTAAGGACGTTAATTGGAGGCATCTAATTCAATAATAGAAGTACAAAACGTTGAGGATGATGAGTTGGCGAGAGGATTGAAACATGTATTGGACTCGGTAGAGTTGAATTGAAATAACTTGCAATATTAAACCAAACCTGATAAGATAATCAAAACACTAAAGAACTATTTTCAGAGGCACCAGTAGACATGTTACATTTAAAATAAACTAAAATAAAAATAAGATAGTTAGAACAACATCACTACTCAATGTCATTGTTTTGTCTCTAACATTCACATCTTACACTTACATGAGTATGAAAATTTTCATTTACATCAGAGTTGTCCAACTTGGAAAAACTTGACTCCAATAAATTGAGTATTTTTTATTTTCAAGTAGATGTGGGCATAACTATTGTGCTTCTTGCAAGGTTATCCATGAATCATCATAAGAAGCACAATATCTATGTTATGCAAATGATTATGCAAATTTACTATTTCTAGACTCAATAAGAAGCTTAAAGTAAGATCTATTGGTTTCTATGTCGATACCATATAACAGTTTCAAATGGGCTTATATTTCAAATTAACTATTTCATAACAATTTCGATAGGAAGCTATGTACTTATATTTTCCATAATTAACATTTAGTTTCATGAAAATCATGAAAATGTTATGCAAATTAATATGTAAATTCAATGTATAGACTCAATAGCAAGTTTAAAACAATATCTAGTGGTTTCTAAGTTGATACCTTGCAATTCCAAATAAACTCATGCTTATAGCTTTATTAACAAATGAATTGTATGCAAACATAGTTATATGCAATATTGAATTCCAATTAGATGCATGTTCTTTAAGAAGATATCATAAGAGATGACTCAAATTTTAATTAACCACCTCAATTTATCCTTCAATGATAAGCTATCAAAATTTTAGTTATGTTATTTTTCCATAATAAACACTGCCGTTGCCAAGTCCCAACTCTTGGATGAGAAAAGTGGAGGGTTGCATTAGGTAGTCGACAGCCAGCTTAAAACTTGTCGAATAATCATGATATGAATCCTTTAAAAAATTATGTTAATGCTAGGGCGTCCCCTAGAAGAGATGCGCTGTATGACCTGAATACAACGACTAGTGTGCAAGGGTAACTCCACCGACACTTGGGTGCAGTGTTAAATAGGCAAGGATTCCCATATCAAGGACGAACGCGAGCAAAGAAGCTAGTCCATGAAACTAAAATTAGGATAAGAATTTGTAATATAGGTTCCCTTACAGGAAAATTAATGAAATTAATATATATTATGATTCATATGAAGATAAATATTATGTGCATTCAAGAAACTAAAGGGATTGGAGTGACCTTGATAGTTGAGGATTTAAACTATGGTATTCGAGTAGGAGTCATACTAGAAATGGTGTGGGTGTGATTATAGATAAGAGTTTGAAGGATAATGTTATAAAAATTAATAGAATTAGAGATAAAATTATAGTTTTAAAGATTGTTATTGATGTTGAGATTGTTAATATTATAAGTACTTATGCTCCTCAAGTTGGTTTCAATATGGGTTCAAAATTAAAATTTTGGAATGATTTAGAAAAATTAATACAAAAGAAACCTCCTAAAGAAAGAGTTTTATTGGATGAGATTTAAATGAACATGTTGATAGAGAGGTAGATGATTTTAAAAGCATTTATGATGGCCATGAGTTTGGAATGACAGATGAAAGTGATAAGACCATATTATATTTTTTTTAACTTTTTATTTTTTAATTGCTAATACCTTATTTAAGAAAAGAGATAACATCTCATCACTTATAAAAATGGATATAGTAAAACTCAGATTTATTGTTTTCTTATATTACAAAGATTGTAAAATTTTTCCAAGTGAAATTTATATAACCAACATCGATTATTAATTTTGGACTTTAAGATAAAGGGATGTAAAATAAAAAAAAGTAAAATGATATTCTAGGTTTAGATAGGGGCATTTAAAGAATATTAACACAAATATTTTTGAGAGTAAGATTTTAGATCTTAAGATTTTCTCTGTACATGAGGATTCTAATGTTATATAGGAAAAAGTGGATAGTTATATTAAGAGTATTGCAAAAGATGTGCTTGGAGAGTATCAAAGGGAAAAGCTCCTAATAGTAAAAATAATTGGCCGTAGAATCCAAATGTGCAAGGAAAGATAAAAAATAAGAAGATTTGTTATAAAAATTGGTTTAGATGTAAAAATTTTGATAATTAGAAAAAAAATATAAAAGAGGCATGTAAATAATCTAAGAAAGTAATATGCTATGCAAATATCTTAAATTTTAATGATTTATATAATATATTAGATACTAAAGAGGGAGAAATATATATTTATATGTTTGCCAAACAAAAAGATAGGAGTAACAATGATTTAGTTCATGTAAAGTGTATTAAGAATGAAGATCAAAAAGTAAAATTTTTAGAAGATATTCAACCAAGGTGGATGGGATATTTTGCTTTATGGTGTCGAATGTTGGCCATTAAAAGAGAAACATAATACTAAGTTGAGTGTTACAGAGAGGAGGATGCTCGGGTGGATGAGTGGGTTTACCCTTAGAGATAGGATACAAAATGAGCATATACGTGAAAAAGTTAGAGTAGCTCTAGTGGAAGATAAGATTAGAGAGAGTCGCCTTTAATGGTTTGGTCACATAAAACTGCTTCTTTCCGATGACCCAATTAGGAAAGTAGAGGTATTAAATTTGACTTATGTTAAGAAAGGTAGAGGTAAACCTAAAAAGACTTGGTTAGAAAATATTAGAAATGATCTTTCTTTATTAGATTTAAATGAGAATTTAACTTTTAATAGGACAAAATGAAGAAAATGATTCATGTAGCCGACCCTATATAGTGGGACAAAGACTTGATTGTTGACGTACATTTTCATGTTGATCCAACTCGGATCTAGCCGATTCAAGCCCGACTAGGCTCGATGGAACTCGATCAACTTAGTTGATCACTGCCGAGCGTCAATTGACCCAAACTAGACCCTGATTTGATTAAATTAAATTCATTTTAATCAAATTAAATTTGATTTAATAAAATTAAAATCGAATCAAATCCAATCGAGCCCCGTCGAATGCAATTCGACGCAATTTAGTGCCGATTCGGGTTCAATTTCATGAAATTAACTTGATCGGACCCAATCCGACCCAAATCGGTTGGGGTCGAGTTTAATTCGAACTCAATTTCAGCCCAAATCAGTTAATTTGGGCTAGATTGAGTTTCAAAATAAAAAATTGAGACCTAGGGATGAGATTTTATCCCAAATCTCACCCAAATTTTGTGTCCAATCATGTAGGAAATGTACTCAAGTACAATTTCCCTCGTTTCACACAACGAGAAAGACTCATAGGAGCATTTGGGTGGTTCCTTGTTGCTTGCATGCTCCCCTAAGAGCACGAAAGGGAGAGGGAGCCTTATTTTTTTCGACTCCCCTTGTACTTGTCCGTCCCGAAGAGAGCGAGAGAGCTAGAGGGTGAGAGCGGGAGTCCAGTCCAGGCAGAACTCCATCTCGCGTCCAGGGCCTGCTCGCGCGAGCTTTCTCCTATCCGCGACATCCCAGCTGCGCGAAAACAAGGTCCAACCCCATATGGACCTTCGGCCAAGCTTCCTAGTGGTCCATTCCTCATTCACTCGATTCTTCGTAGCCATCAACTTGTAAGCAGGTAACCTAGCGGGATCCTAGGTCAATCCCGTCCAAGCCTTCGGCCGAATCTCCAAGGAATCCCCTCTTCCCTTAGTTGCTGCACTATCCGAAGCTACCGACCTCTTTCAAGACCACCGCAACTCTTCTTTGCTGTAACTACTGAAGGCTTCTTCACCTTCCTCCTTTGATTTCGACGGCCTCGAGGCAACAAGGAAGCTGTTGGAAGTTTCCAAACAGCAAGAGAAGCCTTCAAAACCTCCCAAATAGCGATTTGGAGGCTTGGGAACATCTTGGACATCAGCGGCGATGTCCGGAGCAGCTTGGACAACGGTCTTCCTCCCTCAGATTGGAGCTTGGACAACACTCGAAGCTTGGATTGGAGCGCTTGGACAACCCGAGAGGGGTAAAACCTTAAAAACTTAGTAAAAGCCCTATGGCCCTTAGCCGTGGTTGTATGGTTGACGTCCCCAAGCCTTAATTAGGTCCTTAGAAAACTTCAATTTTTGCTTTCCCAAAATCTCTCATTGGCTGTCCTCTTCGCAAAACAATGTAAACTTGGCGGTTTTCATTTGTTGGTTCTCATCTGAGAGCTCGGAGAGGATGTTAACGCGTGTAGGGGTGTTGGATTGGTATCCAACACCTCTCAAATGCATGTTTGTGCATCATATTGAGCTCAACAGTTTCACCTATATTCAAACCCTAGGGTATGTTGTTATTCATAATCAAATTGAAGGTGTAGCTCACATATCCTCACAAATTCCATGCTGTATACATATTCCTACTCAACACTAGTGTCATGACAAATAGACATATGATTTAGGAGTTTTGTGATAAGCTTTGCAATATATCCAAATATACTTTTGATGACTTTGTAGGATCTAATGTGAATCTCAAATGTTAATTTTGAAAATTCTAAAGCAAGTAGTGTTGATCAAGCTCATTTTTGGATATGTTGTATACCTTATGATAAAAATGATTATGGCTAATTATTTTGTTATGCAAATTTTTTAAAGTTTGGAAACTCATTCCCATGCTTTTAATGAATCAAATCATGTCAAAAGTGATTTGATCTCTTAAAAGCTTCAAATGCATGTTTCCTACTATGTCATGATTCAAGCCATATGCTATATGCTTCTTGCTTAGATTAGTGAGTCTATTAATTTGTAAATTTTTTCTAAATGTGCTCATTTAATCCTAAGTGTTAGAAATTTGATTTGGAGTATTTCATGGACCCCAAAGGTCCATGCTCATTGCCCCATCACACTAAGGGATTATTTTAAGCTCATTTTTCTTTAATTTGCAAGATAATATGACTAGATACAAGCTCTCAAATTTCTAAACCATATTAGGTTTGATTTAGGGAAAACCTCTTTCATGTATTCATTTCTAGGATTCCCCTTAGATCATAGTAACTCGATCCTTAGGACCTACCTATGGGAATTTCAATGACGATTCTATCTTTAGGCTCTTTCAATTATACTATAGGTTGCCTTCCAAATTCAAGTTTTAGGAACAATCCCTCATACCCAAATCATGCTAAAATTGATTTAGAGATCATTTCAATGCATCAGGAGCTCTCTAGTAGAGTCTTCCCTCCCTTATGCATGATAATTTGGAGCATCCCAAAGCTTCAAACTTTTCATTGCATGAACAATCTTAACTTAGGATAAAAAAATCTTATGTTCATACCTTTTTGCTTGTTGACATAAAGCCGATAAGCATTATCCCTCTTTCACGCATGACTTTTGGAACCTTCTCAAGGTTCTAAATGTTATAGTGCATGGGTCATTGAGCTTGAAGTCAAATCTCAAGCTTTTCCACCTTGTTGGAGCATAAGAAACCAACAAATGATATCTTTGCCCTTTGCTCTTTGAGTCCATAGAGAGGTTCCCAAATGACCTCTAAGGGGGCCCAAAATAGCACTAGCAAATCCTAGAGTCGCTTGAAGTTGTTTGTTGAAGTACGAAATCAATAAACAACCATCTTCTCCTCCTTGTGCATGGAATTTTGGATTCTCTAAAATCCTAAATACATGCTTGAACTTAGAGCCAAAATTCAAGTTCCTTTGCCCCTTGTTTGTTGAAACATAAAATCAACAAACAATCACCTCTTTCATGCATGATTATTTGGGACTTCTCAAGTCTCCAAACATATCATTGCATGAATCATTTGTAGCTTAGGGACAAATCCTAAGCTACCTTCTTCGTTTACTTAGCCTAGACTAAGCAAATAAAGAAGTTCATTTGAACACTAAATGTTCAAGAGATCTCTTTTAATCTTGCAACCTCTAAGTTGCACTCCATTTCTCTCTTTTCACAACTCGAAAGTTGTAGGAGACCACCTCATTCTCCTAAGATTCAAAGCTAAGGGGATGTATGCATCTCTTTGAACACTAAGTATTCAAATGATCTTCATGAATTTGCAACCTCTAAGTTGCATTTCCTTCCCTCTTTCCTACAAGCCAAGATTGTGGGAGAGTGTTCAAATCCGTTTTCATGCTCTCAAACCCAAACTGGGAGGATATACATTTTCTCTTTGAACATAAAATGTTCAAAGAATGTTTATGAGCTTGCAACTTCCAAGTTGCACATCTCTTCTCCCCATTTACCTAGCATAAACTTGGTAAATGACCATACATCATTAAACACTCGACTTAATGAATTATCCTCCCATACACAACCCATAAGTTGTGTGTTCCTTCATTTCTTCCTACCACTCAAAGGTTGTGGGAATGTCTTCTCATTCTTCTAACCTAAATTAGGAGAGTGTGCATCCTTCTTTGAATGTCAAATGTTCAAGGAACTTTCAAGAATTTGCAACTTCTAAGTTGCATCTTCTTCTCCTCCATCCCTCTAACCCAAATTGGAGGAATGAACCTCTTCTTTGGACACCAAACGTTCAAAGAAGTTGCTCCAATTTTAATCCCTAAATTATACTTTGCACCACTTCTTTTCCTACAATCCTAAATTATAGGAAACCTTTGAATTCCTCTTCATTTGCCTAGTCTCAAATTAGGCAAATGAGTATTCCTCTTTGAACATCAAATGTTCAAGGAATATTCAAGAACTTGCAACCTATAAGTTGCACTTTCTTTCCCTTCTCCTACAATTCAAAATTGTAGGAGAACACCTAATCCTCTTTATGTCTTGTATCATGGATTTCTTCAAAATCCTAAATATATCATGTTATAAAACACTTGAGCTTGAGATCAAACCTTGAGCTCTTCTCTTTCATTTGCTTAGTTACATTTAGGCAAGTGAATATCTTCTTTTGAGCATCAAATGTTCAAGAGATTTTCCCAAGTTGCAACCTTTGAGTTGCACCTTTTTTTCCTTATTCTACCAAACAAAAAGTGTAGAAAATCTCTCAATTCACTTAGCCCAAATTAAGTGAATGTGTGTCCCTTTCTTTGAACATCAAATACTCAAAGAAATTCCTCCAACTTGCAACCCACAAGTTGCACTTCACTTCTTCCTTTCTACAACTCAAAAGTTGTAGGAAATCATTTCATCCTCCTAAACCAAAGTTAGGAGAATGTATGACTACCCTTGAACAACAAATGTTCAAGAGATATTCGTGAACTTGCAACGCATATGTTGCATTTTCTCCCTTCTTCTCTATAAACCAAAATTGTAGAGATGTTCAATCTCCTACAACTCAAAGATTGTAGAAGATATTACCTTTCCATCCTTCCAACTCAATTTGGAAGAGTGAATTTCCCTTTTTGTGCATCTAAAAGTTCAAAGAGAATCCATGGTGGCTTGTAGTTCAACTCTTGCTCATCACCTTCTCCTATTTATCCAACATAAGTTGGGTAGATCACCTCCTTCCTTTGAATATCCAATACTCAAAGGAACATCCATAATTTTGCAAAATCCAAGTTGCATTTTACCATTTCTTCTCTACAAATCAAAATTGTAGAGAAATTCTCTCCTTTCAACAACTCAAAAGTTGTATGAAACTCTCTTTCACTCAACCCGTGTTGAGTGGATCAATCCTGTTCCAAACCAACCTGATTGTTAAACTAAAAGCAACAAGTAGTTTCATCCCAAACATAAGATTCAAAAGTCCTATCTCCAATCCATCCTTCCAACCCAAATTGGAAGGGTGCAACACCCTCTCTTTGAACATCAAAGTATTCAAAGACATTTATGAATTTGCAACCCATAAGTTGCATATTCTCCCAACTCTCCTCCAATTTCCAAATCATAGGAGATTTCCCCTCTCTTTAGTTCCAAAAGTTAAAGGGAGTTCTCCAACATCTAGTTCAAAAGCTAAATATTGAATTCCTACATTCTCCTTCTTAGCTCCAAAAGTTAAGGAGAGTTCTTCAACACGTAGCTCAAAAGTTATATGTTGGGCATCTTTCTTAGACCCAAAATCTAAGTGAACAATTTCATTTAACCAAATCAAGTGATTTCTCCTATGACATTTAAAATGCTAAACACATAAATGTCCTTTAGGAGTTATCCTTTATGTTGGAGTTCATCCTACTCTATTGGATGAATTTCACAAAGTCCTAAGTGCAACCCTTAGGCATGCCTATCTCACACTATTAGGTAGACACTTCTCTTATCCAAACACTAAGAGAGCTTCAAAATACTTAAAAAATTACTTAGGTTCCCTTTGATACAATAATCAATCATCTCCCCCAAAAGGTGACATGCCTACATCATTGTATCTTAGGATTCATAAGTAATAGGCTTTCCCAAAAGCAAGCCGTGGTTACTTTATGAGTTCTTTATAACTCTCCTAAATATGAAACTTTTAAAAATCAAATAAAATCTTTAAGTCACAAACAACTTAAAGTGAAACCATCCTTGGATAAAGATCAAACATCTTCATTTCAAAATAAAATCAAACACCTTTATTTTTCTTTGTTTATGTATGTGATTGATGATTTGGTGTGATTGCCTATTGGATTGTCTGCGTTGTGGGCATTTGCCCTTAAGTGAATAGTGTAGAAATATATATGTTCTTCTTGTAGGTGGCCGTGTACAAGAGGGGGTAAAATAAATCATGATTATTCTAATACTGTTTGCTTGCAGGCGCTACTTAAAATTTCTCAAGAGGTATGACCAATAGGGTAGAAGCAGATGTTTTGACACTCTAAGTGCTAAACAAAATTTTAGATGTGATGCTTTATTATATAAACTGCTTCTAACTCTATTTTGTAGGCTTGAGTCTTTTTCATTTTCTAAATGTATTTGATAGAAGTACGAATTGTATTAGACTTGTGAAGGTTTGGATCAAAAGGAGGTGAACCAAACGGATGTACTTGTGGAAGGTGAGGCCTGAGGTTTACCTGGAAGATAAAGCTTGAAGACCCCACAAGCAAGAGTCTGTATTAAAATTTGACTGGGTTGTATAATAGCAGACAACTCGGCTGCCAAATCTGGTTGTAATAACTTAGACTCTATGATTTATATTCAGTTTGTTTGATTTATGTATTCAAGCAATTTTAATCTATTTATCCGATTGTGCAATATAAATGCATGCATTTTCTTAGGTTTCTTTTCTTATTTGTTTGGATGTGGCCTAGACTTGTGATGCGGTCTGCTCTTAGGACCAAAATAAGTTTTTTACCCATTAAAATGTAAACAATCTAAAAAATTAAATCTAGGCTTTATGTTTTTCAAATAAAAAAAATTTTGCATGGCTCCCTTCAAGGAGCTAAGTTTTCAAAACTTAAAATGATCATGCACATCCCAAATATGTCTCATATAGAAAGCCTTCAATTAAGGACTAGATAACAAAAATTTATTTTCTTTATGAGTCATCATATGCATACCTTCATACATAGTCATCTTGGCCTCAAAGCCAAGTTGTAAGTCTTACCTTTCTAAACAAGATAGCCTCCCCACTGCACATTTGCATTGAGACCGGACAACATTGTTTTAAAATTGATTAGATGGGTTTAGCTGGTAGCCCTTTCTAGGCAGGATAATAAATCCAGAGGTCGGGCAGGTTATGCCTCATGTGAGGTATAGTTTGTAAGTCCCTTTGCATTTTGTTAGACTTAGGTTTGAGGTACTACCTCTCGGTAGTCCTCACCTTAATTTTAGGATCCAAGGTAAATTGTTGATTCCAATCATCATATAAGTCCTCACATTATGAGCAGTTTCTCCAACATATGTTGTTGGAATGTAAGCCCCAACCTTTTAATGAAAATATCAATTCAAAGAAAAATTTGAATTAAAAAAATGTAAAGCCCAACAGAGGATAATCTGAGAACCTATAAGATTTCTCAGAATATGTAAAGCCCAACAGAGGATAATCCGAGCACCTATAAGATTTCTCAGAATCAAGTGCTCCTATTTCACCTCCTTTAGCTCTCATTTCAAAATCTGATTCTAAGTTGATATTTTCCCCCATTAAAATTCATAAAGGCCAAAACCTTTAAGCAAAACTTTCATGGGTTCTAAAAAATTAAACTTTAGCCAAACTTGAGTGACTCTCAAAATGAAGAAAACCACTAGTTTAATTAAAAGTTTTCTCAAGCACCAAAGCTTGAGATGTAATTAACGACGTCTGTACCCAAGAAATAAATAAAACCCATTTGACCAAATATTGAATGGGAGAATCTTTGTTAAAATTATAAATTTTATCATTGAGTCCATAAGAAAATTATATTTTTACTCTTTTGGGTAATATATCATCATTTTTATGTTCTACTCGATCATAAAGTATGCAATCCGTTTAAGGACTACAAAATTCTCCAACATTGATGTTGATGTATTTTATCATAATAGTTTTCAAATTAACCATAAATTTTACATCTATGTTAGACATAATAGTTTCATGCAATCCATGCAGTTTAACCATTTTGTTAAAATATAGTTTTGCTATATGAGATTCATAAATAATTTTATGACATAGATAACATAGAATTGAATGCGTCATTTTAGAAAAAAATTCAATTAATAGAAAAAAATAGCATCGTTTTCCTTAAAGTTCGTTGTATTCTTTAAACGAAATTCATGCTAGCATCTTCCCAAGGCTTATATGGAATAGACAATGGTGTCTAAAGCCTAGTGTTATGTTTCTATGTCCTAGTTGTTTACAAGTTATGTTTTGTGAAATTATGCATGTTATCATTTTTCAGTTTGGACCATTAATACCTATCATTAATCATAGATATAGTTTTATCACAACTAAAATATCCAGCACCACCTTCATATAACTTTAAAACAAGAAAATATCCCAAATATGAATCAGGAATGCATAGATGAGTTATCTTTAAAAAAAGAGCCCTCCCTAATCTTAAGTTTCTTACTTATTACCTGTGAGTCATTAGTTAAATCATGGTATATTTCATTGAAATCTTGCAAATTGGCATAACCTTTCTTAATGTAATCATAGCTAATCATTTTATCATGCACTGTGTGTAAAATAACAACAATCCCAAGTGGATCTATTATTAACTCCGGTGCTATGTTCCAACATCAACGTATGTTCTTGCAAAAATTTAATCAATTTTGTGTCTATGTCCTATCTCTTGAGAGTTTAGATATTTTAAGGCTTGATAATCAAAATGTATAACCTTGTTCAATAAGTAATATCTCTAATGTTGAAGTGATTATACAACAATACAACAACAATAACATCAAGTCTTTATCCCACTATGTGGGGTTGATTACATGAATCTTTTTTCTCTATTGTGTCCTGTTAAGAGCCAAATTCTCTTTTAAATCAAATAAAAAAAAGTA
>NW_021318832.1:4224731-4282944 GCF_001605985.2 Dendrobium catenatum | reverse complement strand
CGATAACGGATGAAAAGCACTTGCAAGATACAACTTTCCTTCAATTCGAGAGGAAGGAAAAACTCTCCAAAAGATCTCCGGCGAAGCCAAGAGCCCAAGACACCAAAACCTAGATCTCAAAACAATTCAAATTCAAGATGCCCCCTTCTCCCTCCTAATCCTCCTAATTAACAATAAAGGATTCATACAAATTACCTAAACAGCCCTTTGCATTCAAAAATTTCCCTCCCACCTAAATAAATCAGCCCCAAATGGGGTCCACCCTGTCCGCCGCCTCCTCTGGGAGCTTCCGCCTCCGCCTGGTGTAGACCCGGGCTGAACCGGGTCCAGCCGGCCCCTCTTGGGCCGGTTCACGCGTAACAGTAAGTCCCGAAATCCTTTCTTCTCTGTATGCGTGAGTCTCTATGTGCGCGATTCTGAGAGCGTGAGAGTCAAAAATGAGGCCGAACCTTTTTGTGTCATAAGGAGCGACAATTTTGGACGTGGTTTGAGATCGTGGGATCGATCGTGGCTGAGGTGGAATGAGTGGTTGAGTATCGTGGGTAGTTTGGCCGAAACAGACGTATGAGCGGCAATTTTAGGTTAACAACAACTATTAATAAAATCCTTGTTTTAATTTAACAATCATATCAATTAGTGGATCACCCATTTTATGAAGGCGAAATGTTAAGACAATCATCCCCACTTGCCAAAAGATAGGCTAAAGAAATGTAGCAAATATAAGGCATAACAAACCTACTTGAGTCCCTGTAAACGATTGATAAGCAATGAAAGGAAAAAAGTTTTAATGATTGGCATATCAAGCTAACAGTACAGACACCTATACAGGAAAACATTGGATGGGCAGTGTTTGGAAATCAATCAAGGAAGACCAAGACCCTGGAAGATTCAAGGCCAACTATGTCCATGAAGATCTAACCATGAATTTCATGGAATGGTTCGAGAAGCTATCAAACTAAAAAATAACCTCCGATTTCACCCCAAGTTTCCAATTATTACCATGACTTCTAAAATTTTGATACATGCCCCTGAGATCGAAGTATAAGAGGATCTCATGCATAACTAGCTATCAATAGATCAAATTTACCAATTATATATGGATTGTCAAATAAGACGGAATAAAAATAGCACGGATGTAGATTTTAAGAGCAGAGTCTCGGATTGGGAATCTGGGATATAGATGAGCAAATGAGCAGGATCTTTATGAAGACTGGTTATGAAGAGCAAGTTATCACTCTTGTAATAAAAGGGCAAGTTCCGTGTGCTACTTCTATAATGTGTCAAGATACATCAGTGTTATACTTATGTCAATAAAACAACACTCTTAAACTCACTAAAAAATATAAAGACCCAACAACTTGAGGCTCTAATGAGACAACGAACAACTAGGGAGCTTTGCAAGTGTAATCCTTTGAAATTCAAATTTGTGATATAATCATAGTTGGAAATTGAAACCTACAACTAAAAAAATCTTGAATGTGTAGCACGCAGAAAAGAATAAAATATGAATTTAGCAATCTTTATTCTTTCAGGTGAAGTTGATCAACGTTAATCAACTCCCAAAAAAAAAACTAAAAACAAGTAGAATATACCTTTTGTAGAATTCATGCATATACCTATGATAAGCATTTCCCCAAACATTAGCATGACAACAACTAAAAAAGAAAAAGGGACAAACTTCTTTACTAAAGAAAGGGAATTTCTTCAACTTAAAATAAGATATCAAATTCAAGGAATTATCACTCTACATCCTAAAACCATACAAAAGAAGCAAAAAAAGTTCAATTGGGACTAAAGAATAGCACCGATCATTCAATAGCAAACTACTTGAAGAATAATAAGTTGACATGTCAATATGTCAACCCTAGTTCCAATATCAATCTTTGCAATGATGAGTAAGGCAGCATAAAATTTCAATATTACATTGACAAGTATGATATCGATTCACAAAACTCTAGTTCAAGCTATTTTTATTCTTAATCAACATACTCAATACATATTGACAGATTAACACAAAAAATCAATTAAGTTACAAACTATTTGAATTATGGTGTAATTATTATTTCACATAATCTAGCAGCAAACCTATTACCCATACATATGAAAAACAATGATTTTATTCTTGAGATGGTTTATTATCATTTTAGAATACAACCATTAGCTCATATGAAAAAAAAATGATAATTAGTTCTATAGTACCAATAAAAATCCCTTCTTCATTCAATGGTACAAAATAAAATAGCAAGTCTAGTAGTGTAGGAGTTTCAAGACATGTTCCCAAAAAATCAACTCGTGCCACCACCAGAAGGCAAGTGGATTTGCCATTATTTTAGTACATGGAACCTCACTCAACTATGAAGCATCATATCATATGACTATCCTTGAGCTTCAACAATTAAAAAAGTAAACTACAAGAGCAGTTATAGTTGGGACTCTGGCCATGCGTATCACCCAGGGACGACTGAATTCTTTCTGTAAAGAAAAGGATGGTTCTCTCCATCTGGATAGTGACCATTGAGAGTTATATCAAATAACTATCAAGAATATACACAATTTGCTAAAAATAAATGATTTATTGATCATCTATAGGGTGAAAAGGTAATTAAATATATATATATTTATGATTTTGGTATCATCAAAAAAGAATTCAGAAAGGAAAATATCGAAGACAGTTAACTTTCCATGCAAGATACTGCCAACATGAATTCACAATTATCTCATTAGATTTAACATTTTATTTTCAGTGTGCTCATCATAGCTATCAATGGCATTTTTATTGTCCAATACTCATATCCATATGATATTGCTAATTTAAGTATAATTTTATAAAAGAGAAAATAATCAAAATAGTCTCTTAACTCTTTATGAAAGATCAAAATAGTCTCCAATTATATTAAAGGATCATTTTGATCCCTCAACTCCTTAAAAAGGAACCAAAATAGTCCAACCATGGGACTATTTTGATTCATTTTTAAATACTTGAGAGATCAAAATAATCTTTTAATATAGTTGGGGACCATTTTGGTCCTTCATAAAATCAAGTATAAAATCAACTTAATTCTCTTTAGATATTTCTAGCATAAAATCAACTTGATTCTCCAAAACCATATCTACTTACTCACTTAGCTATTAATTCTAAGTTTCTTATTTGCTAAACATTTTTCTCATGGTTCTTTGTATAAAATCAACTTGATCCTCTATAGATATTTCTAGCATAAAATCAACTTGATTCTACAAAATCATAAAATCAGCTTGATTCTACAAAATCATAAAATCAGCTTGATTCTCGATAGATATTTCTAATATAAAATCAACTTAATTCTCTAAAACATATCCACTTACTCGTTAATCTATTAATTCTAAGTTGCTTATCTTCTAAATATTTTTCTCATGGTTCTTTGTATTTATTCCCTTACTAATTATTACTAGGCCATTGACCTAAAAAATCATACACCAAGGCACATCATTTTGTTTCATTTTTAAACATCTTCATAAGTAATAAAAAAATGGACTCAATGTTGACACATGATGTAATACTAATGTGATTGAAAACTCTTTAGCCACTCAACAACTACTTCTAAGACATTTTGGTGTCCCATTATATATATATTTAATAACTTCAACGTACATTCAACATACAACTCTCTTCCTTCATGAACACCAACTCAACTCTCATGATACTCGATCAAATACCTTCATAAAATCAATAAAACTCTTGTAAAGATCATTTATATGTTGACTTGGTGTTTTCATTAATTATCATACCACAAAAATCATTTCTGATAGATAGTTCTAGCATAAAATCAACTTGATTCTCGAAAACTAAAGAATCTTTCTAAGTCTATATATCATTACTCATAGTTTCACTGTGTAACTCAAATTGGCCCATTTATAATTAAAACAATCTTGAACATTTTCTTTATTCATAAATATTGGTACCAGAATGTCTCTTTTCTAATCATATAGCATCCTCTAAGTCTTTAAAATTCTATCAAAAAGAATTTTCAACCAATCAATTGCAATGTCTCCTATAACATTTCAAATTTCAATATTTACCTCATTTAGATTTAAAGTTTTATTTTTATGCATCTTCTTTAGAACCAACTCCACTTCACTTTTATTATCCATTTATAATATACCTTAACTAGCATTACCATCGACCAAACTTATGAAAGATAGTAATAAAATTCAATGGAGCAAATAATGTGAGAAAAATTGCAATGAGTTCAAGAGAAGAATGGTTGTGAGACCCATAAGTTAGTTTCAAAGGGAACACGATTTTATAATTTATACAGTAAATTCACGAAAAAGCTTAGGTTGTCTTGTATAGCAATATGAAAAGGTAATAGCCTATCATCAATATAATTGTACAAGTATAACTAAAATTACAAAACATATGCATTGGAGCTTTCGGTTGTAGTTTTCACATTAAAAATATGATAGCATTATTTGTATGGGGTGAAATCTGACATCTATGTCACACTAATTATTAAAGTCTAAAATATATTTTCATTCAAAAGAAATAAAATCCAAGACAAATAAGGTAGCTAGAATTAATGAAAAATTATGACATATATCCACCATCATCTAAGACTAATGTAGTATCTGAAACTCTATATAGGAAATCAACCATTAATTTGATATGTTAGATAACCAATCAAAAAGATCTATGAAAGAGGAAAAAAATGAAAATTGGATTCATAAGTTGATATTTAGCCACAATTTATAAAGGTGACACTCCCTTTAAAGATTAAAAAAAAAAAAGATCAATGTTAAGCTATTGAAATTACAAAGAATCATAGATTTAAAAAAAAAAGTTACTTTATGATTAATAAAGAAAGAATATAAAGGGCTACAAATAGATGGAGTTCCTGACCATCAATAAATCAAGGATGGGATATTAAAAGAGGTTCATACAGTAGGATATAATATATATCCATATGGGACAAAAAAATACCAAGAGTTTAAAGCAATTTTTTTGGTTGCATATAAGATGATAAGGAAAATAACAAAATATCTAGCCTTTTTTTAAGATTAAAATATGTACAAAGCTAGTTAATGAAAAGTTTGTACAAGGATAATTACAAATGTTATGGGAATCGGGCTAGTTATAAATTTTAATCTCATATAGATAGCAAGAGAAATTCTTCATATAGCAAAGCCAAACATATGCCCTAAAAATCAAAGAGTATACCACTTGAATATAGATACTTTGTAATATGGCCAAATATTTAACATGCGAAATGATTAAAGTCACATCAAAGACTTGGCAATTAATCTTTAGAGATTTAAGAATAGAAACGAGAACTTTTCATTCAAAATGTATTATCCCTTTAATGAAATTATAAGGCTAAAATAGGTAGTGTATGATTTATCGATAGTTTAGAATTTTAGCTTAATTACTCATGCCAAAAGACAGTGTAATTATCTTACTAATAGTGGTAGCAACAAGGAGGACAGTAGTTTAGTGTTGTAGTATTATAATTAGTTTCATATCAAACTCATAATAAATAGAATATTTTTTATTTAGTGTGAAAAAAGGGTGCAAAGTTGATGTTGTGAGGCTTGCATATATTATCGAGATTGATTCTATCTGAACTTAGCTAGATTTGACAAGCAAGATTTAAATATGATTAGGTTTTCTTTGACATGTAAATAATTGAAGCCAACTTAAATATATGTGCCGAATCAAGTAATAAAGTAATGAAGTAGAGTGACGAACTCATGATGAAGAGTTATGCTTACTTGCAATAACGCTACTATTGCTTACTCTAATTGCATAAATTATCCTACTGAAATAAAAATGATGTTTTTTAGTTCCTACCACTGAATAAAAATAAATTAATTGATACAATTTTAATAAAACATTTTTTATTGATGCATGTAAATATCATTTTTTTTTCTAATAATACACTTAATTGTAGATGTGGATTAGAACATATACATCCCTAGATCTCTGTCGAGCTTGTAGGGGTGAAAATAATATCTGTCTGCTGACCTCTTACAGTTTTAATATCTTCATGGAATCTAGAATATTTAAACATTCTATGTCTAAACATGCCAACATTTTATCTCAATATTCTTGATTGTTCTTGCATTCCTCTGTCAAGGCTATACATTATATTAAATTTTAACTACACACATGACCATTGAATGCATTAAATGAAGAATGAGATATTGAAAATATCTATAAATTCTTTAGTATATAAGAGCCTATATTTGTACTTAATATGTTATTTACATCACCAATCCAAACAAGAGATCTAGTCAAACAAGAAATAACAAGCAAATTCATTTTCATTATATTCATAGAAGAATCAAAGTACAAGAGAATTAATGAAATTTTATCACTAATAAGGATCAAAGTATTTTCTCTACACTCCTGCCTCCACTTATAGAGTTGCATATACAAACACAGGCTAAACTCTCCCTCTCTTAGATTTTACTCTAAGAGGGTACTTGAGAAGTACACTGGAGATGTACTAAATTTTGCATATATGACTAAACTCCATTACAAACAGAATTAAATATCTATTTATAGGAAAATATGGAAGTAGCCTCAAGCGCCGCAGTGCTTAATAAGATGGCGATGCAACACATAAAGTTAAACTAGTGCCTCGGCACTGACAGATTGGCTCCGCTGCGACACTTGATGATGTGGAATGGTTACTATTTGAATAGATGTGTCCTTTTGCTATGTCGGTGGTGGCTCTAAGAAGTTGTAACTGTTACGCCGCGACGCTCCTGAAATTTGAGAGTTGTGACGCCCGTGTGGAGTTTCCAACACTGAGGCGTTTGAATTGTAGTGTTGCAGCATTCATTTTTCCAAGAACTCGACACTGCCAAACTGAATGTTTAAAGCAACGACACTCTTAATGCAACTACTCTGACTGTGATGTCGCCGTAATGCTCGCGAATAGAAAGGATAACACTGCAATGTCCAAAAATGATACTTCGATGGAGTTGATTTCAACACAGCATCATTGTTTCATCCAATGTCGCGACGCTATGTGATATTTTGTATATAACTAAAATAATATATTTTTACTAAAATTCAAATGTAGTGTATAGTATATAATTTGTACTTAACAAATTCTCCTTAACTTAAACACTTGTTTGTCCTCAAGCAATTAAAAAAAATCGTCACTTTCGATTAATTTAATAATCAAAGTAAAATTTGATAATTTAAAAATCACTAAAATATAATATAATACATTACAATCTACAAATAATTTGGAATGAACAAAATTATAATTCTAGTTTTAAAAGTCCTTAACAATTATCCTAATTAGTCACCATTGCCTTTGTTTGTTTTGAATTTATATGCTATGAATATAACATTGATTATTGAATATTGAAATGAATAAGGTAGCTTAAATATTAGATGCATTTGTAGTTAAAATTAAATTTTTATTAGTTCGCTATCACCTATATTAGTTTTCTTACTTTATCCTTTATAACTTTAAGTATTGGACTTTAAATTTGACACTAATTTTTTAATGTACTCTTTTTCTTCTTTTTCTTTATCCAAATATTCATTTTAGAACTCTTTTCCTTTTTTTCTTTTCTTTTCATTTTCATGGAGTATATAATTAATGATTTGGGATATCAATTTTGCTTATATTCTCTTGCAATCTTAATTATTTTAATGTGAGAATTTAATAATATCACTAATTTCAATATCATGTTACCATAATTTCTAATTTTAAGCTACTCGTATATATTCTTTAACCTTAAATATTCATCTTTCAATTCAAAAGTCAATGTATTAATGTATAACTTATAAACTCTAAGTCAATAGCTTAAATAATCTAAGTTAGTTAATTATTAAGTTTTTCAAACTAGGAATTATAATGCAGTGTTTATTCAAACTGTAATCTAAGGTTTTATTATTATCTTAATTCTATATGATTTTCAATTATCATTTTTATTTTGAGTAAATAAATAATTAAAAAGTGTAGATGTTAATAAAAGATAATGTAAAAAAAGTTTAAAACATAAGGAGAGTAAAATGAAATGTAAAATACAAATACATGATAACTACAATTAATAACGCATGCTTCTTAAATAAATGATAAAAAGACACATAATATGTGATATACTAACAACAAGATAACTAGTGCTTAAGACACAACTCTACTACTCTGAAAGATTATGGATAAAATGGGCAGCCTTCCATAAGTGCTAAGTTTATAGTCTTCAATTAAACTTGCCTAAATTTATAAATTTAGTGGGATATATCACTACCACCCAAGTAATTTCCATTAGGATATTTTTCTTTCTCCTTAGGATTAACTTCAGTATTACTAGACAATGATCCAAGAAGTCTATTACTAAATGAGATTTCAAGCTATCCTAATTGAGTTTTTAAATTTTTAATAGAAACATCTTGACTTTGCAATTGAGGTCATAATTGAATCACTATCGCTTACAAATGTGACTTTCTATTTTCAAACTGATTGTTTTGATTAAATCATGGAGATTAAGAAGGTTTAGAATTAACAACAGGCTACTAAGGGTTGTTCTAATTTTCACCTTGAGTATTTTTTGACTAGAATTCTATTGATTGTTACCACCAATATTATGATTGGACCAGTTGAAATTAAGATGATTTCTCCGAACTGACTTATAGCATTGGAGTAGGGATTATTTTATCTTCCGATTAAATTCACATTTTCAATCTCTTGCACACTATTATCTTCATTATAATTCAAATCTTGAACTTTCAATTACATAGATGATCCAGATCCATATCCTAAATTTACTCCTATTGTATTCAATTTCTTGAAAATTGCTACAACTTGTGCAATCAGAATTAACAAAGCATCTTATTCATAGACTCTCACTATTCTCTTAGGATTTACCCTATCAACAGGCCATTGGAAATTAGCAGTAGTCATTTCTTCTATTAGTACATATGCTTCATTAAATGGCTTAGATATTAAAGATCCTCCAATTGCAGCATTTATGATTAACCTTAGAGATCCTACTAATACATTACAAAAGGTATGAATAACCAACCAATCGGATAAGACATGGTGAGAGCATTTCCTTAAATCTCTCTCAACTTTCATAAATTGATTCTCCTTCAAATTGGACAAAAGATGTGATATCATTTTTAAGTATGATATTTTTTGAAGATGAGAAATACTTAGCTAGAAATTTGTGCGTCAATTCATTCCAAGTGGTTATAGAACCTGAGTGTAAGGAATTCAACCACATCTTAGCCTTGTCCCTTAGAGAAAATGAAAATAATTCAAGCCTAATAGCATAATTACTAACACCATTGTACTTAAATGTTGCACACATTTTTAAAAAACTGGCTAAGCGCAGTTAAGATCTTTAATAGGAGTTCCCCAAAACTTGGAATTTTGAATCATCTGAATTATGGCAGGTTTTATTCAAAATTATTAATTTGGATAGTAGGTCTACTAATACTCTAATGGATTTCGCCTACTACAGGGTTAGCATACTCCTTAAGAGGTCTAGAATAATCCCTGATCTAGCACTGTGTCAGGCATCTCTATAATCTTTTTGGTTTTTAGAATTTTTGAAAGGGTCATTTCTATTTCAGAAACAAATAACAAAGGCTCATTTGTATATCTATTAAGCATACAACAATAAATAAACAACAACAAACAAAAAACGAGAAAAACAGGATACATAATACAAGTAGGTCTAAATATGCACTTATTTCAACAATATAGTTAAAATTGCAATATGCAAATTACTTTCCCGATAATGGCATCAAAAACTTGATGTGGTGGGACTTGTATATATTATTGAGATTGATTCTATCTGCGCTTAGCTAGATGCGACATGCAAGATTTAAATATAATTAGATTTTCTTTGATATGTCAATAATTCCCACTTAAATAAATGCAAGTATACACGTCGAATCAAGTAAAAAAATGATGAAGTAGCCTGACAAACCCACGAGAAAAAGTTGTGCTTACTTGCAATAAACTACTACTGTTTACTTTAATTGCATAAGTTATCCTACTAAAATAAAAATGATATTATTGAGTTCTTACCACTGAATAAAAATAAGTAAATTAATTTATATAATTTTAATAAAATATTTTGAATAGATGCATGTAGATATCTTTTTTTTTTCTTATGATACACTTAATTTTAGATGTGGATCAGAACATGTGTATCCCTAGATCTCTGTCGACCTTGTAAGGATGAAAATAATATTTGCTGATCTCCTACAGTTTTAATATCTCCATAGAACCTAGAATATTAAAATATCCTATGTCTAGGCATGCCAATATTCTATCTCAATACTCTTGATTGTTCTTGCATTCCTCCATCGAGGATATACATCATACTAAGTTTTAATTACACACATGGTCATTGTATTCATTAAATCACAAACAGGATATATTGAATACATTCATAAATTGTTTAGAGTATAAGATTATATATTAGTATTTAATATGTTATTTACATCATCAATCCAAAATAAGAGATCTAGTAAGACATAAAAGAAATAACATAACCCATTTTCATTATATTCATAGAAAAATTAAAGTACAAGAGAAATAGTCAAATTTTATCATCGAGAAGGATCAAAGTATATTCTCTACACTCCTTCCTCTACTGTCAGAGTTGTTTATACAAACACAGGTTAAACTCTCCTAGAGATTGTATCTTACATTTTCTTAGTCTGATAGTCTCTCTTAAATTTTCTTCTAACAGGGTACTAAAGTACACTAGAGATGTACTAAATTTTACTCCAGTGACTGAACTCCTTTACAAATAGAATTGAACATCTATTTATAAAGAAACACAGAAATGGCCTCAAACGTCGCAGCAATTGACAAGGTGGCGTTGCAGCACTTAAAGTTGAACTAACGCCTTGGTACTGACAGATTTGCTTCACTGCAGCACTTGATGACGTGGAATCTCATTTGTCCTTTTGCTATATATGTTGTAGCTTTAGGAAGTTGTAATTGCTATGTTGTAACGCTCCAACAATCTGAGCGTTGTGACTCCTGTGTGGAGTTTCCGACGCTGAGGCGTTTGAATTGCGGCGTTGCGGCACTCATTTTACCAAGAATTCAGCATTGCCAAGTTGAATGTTCAACGCAACAACGCTAACTGTGATGTCGCTGCAGTGCTTGCAAACAGAGAGCATGGCATTGCAACGCCCAAAATGATACTGCAATGTCCAAAAATATACTTCGGCGGAGTTGATTTCAACATAGCAAAGTTGTTTCATCCAGAGCTATTATGTGATACTCTATGTTGCACCGATACGGATACGACACGATACAGATACGGGACACGTCAATTCTTAAAAATACAGGATACCGGTACGGCACAGACACGGCATCATAATTTATAAATCATACATAAAAATTAAGAAAGCAATCAAAGCATAATATTTGAAATTACAAAAAAAAATGACAACAACATCATTTGTAGCATTGTAACTTATAATATCAAAATATAAGTAAGCATTAAATGTCTAGCAAAACAACAAAAGCATAAACATAAATTGTCTAGCAAAGCATAAACATAAATTGTCTAGCACATAAGTTTCAACTATTCAATAGAAGGAATGATATGATTAGCTTCTTTTGTGGTTTGTCTTTGAACTTCTATATCATCTTCAATAAATATCATAGCTTTTAATTCAGGCTCATTAAGGAAAGATTAGTAATTTCTAATATTCTCATATCATCAAGAGACTCAAATCCATCTCGGAAATGAGAGAGCTTTGCTCGCAGCCGCGGAAGTAAATACGACGTTTGTTTTTCAACGGACACGTGTATCGGATACGCGTGTCCTTTTGAAATTAATTGGATACGTCTTTGGCGTATCCGACACGTATCAGTGGAGTATCAGAGGCGTATCCGTGTATCGGTGTATCGGATGCAGCACGCCTTCATAAATAGGTGTATCGGTGCAACATAGGTGATACTTTTTATTTTTTGTCATTTCTAAGTATTTTCTATACAAAAAAAACTAAAACAACACATTTTCAACGAAATTCAAATATAATACATAGTACATAATTTACACTTAACAATAGTATACCAAAGTCCATCATCTTTAATAAAGACACAATATTTACATCAATATTTTGGGTTAAACTTCAAGATAACATAGAAATTAAGGTAAACTTTAGAATATCTTTCAGACACAAATGGATGGTCTTTTAAGCACACTATTCAAACCCTTAACTATATATTGAGATCATGTAAATTCAATTCCAATATGATTTGAGATGAATAGCTAACACTAACAAAATTTGCAAATAGTAAACTTCCAAATAATCCATCAACTATTCATATATAGCAAATTTTGTTAGAAAGTACTATGTTGTTATAATTTAATAAATTGAGTAAACAAAATTGATCCAAAATTAACCCTTTGAAACTAAATTGGGATCGATTTTGTATATTTGAGGGACTAAATTGTGATCAATTTTATATGACCATTACAACATGAGAGAATATTTTGGATCAATTTTGTATAATCAAGAGATAAAATAAGAGCAATATGACATTCCGAACTAAATTGACCACACATACGAATAGTCTGGAGATTATTTTGAAATTTTTCTATATTGCTATCATATGAGTATTACCATGGCACCTAATAAAGGCTTTTATGGATGATAACGTAACTATCTGCCAAAAATATTTGGGAAAAAGAAGGATAATAAGACCTCAAATTAACTAAAAAATATAGAAAAAAAAAGAAAAAAAAAAGAAAAGAAAATCCAAAGATGAATTATTATAGCTTATAGTTGATTAAAAGTTTATAACAATATGAAATAAAAAGAGAAGTAAAAAACAATAAAGGAAATCAAGGTCATTTTAAGATGTTGATCGAAAAGAGTAATTCCTGAGAAGACGTGGAATGCATATTATAAATCTCTCTTAAGAAGCATAAAAAATAGAAGAGATAAAATGAGAACCGAAAGTAACAAGGAATAAATCCCAATTTATTTAAGTACAAAATTAGAATATCTATAGTATGAATGTAATGTATGTATTAAATGATACACCACCTATTTTTTTAATTTTCAATACTATTATGATGCAAAGTATGCATTAAAAGAAAGGTTGATTGCTTTCCAACTTCACAAAACTTGAAGGGTTTAAATAAGATAAAAGATCACAAAATAAATAGTATAAATCTCAAAAATAAAGCATGCCCTCCAAAAATTTCTAACCTTAAAAATCTTAGAGAAAAAAATTTTAATCTAAAAATTAAGTTTTAGAAAAAGATGGGGCACAAAGAAAAAAAACTTACAAAACGAAAAAGGCCTTATGAGATAAAACTTGAGCTAACCAGCCTAGTGCCACCAAAATACAACCGACCAACTCGAGGGCACACTTGGCATGAACAACATAATAATATTAACTTGAAACCTTCACTGTTCACATCCTCATATTGAAAGAATTGGCATAGGTGGCGATGAAGGCAAAAAGTTCATTGCCACCTACCAAGGGAGATAAATTAGGGGGATAAGTAAAAAATTTCATCCCGTTGCCAAAAAAAGAGTTGCATTTCAAGCTTAGATTTAGGTTTTAAAATCCATTTCAAGATCAAATTAAGCAATACAGGATTGACTCATAAGGAACTCTCAAACCATCAAAGAGTTGACTAAAAATCATAGCTCACTCATTGCCTAAACCTCACCTAAGTTTGTTATAGCCAAAGAAAGGGTTTCTAACAAATAGAAAAATTTCTCATGAAGAAGATGAAAATGCTTTGAGTTGAAATATACCTATAAATAAGTGATGATTACTGTTCTTTAAGAAAATAAGGTGTAAAGTATTAACACTAAAGGTAAAGTGAAAGGGAGGAGTTTTAGGAATTAAAGTTTAGTAAGGAGTAGGGAGGGAAGGAGGGAGGGAGGAAGAGAGAGAGAAGGCAAAAAATCCTTAAGATTAACAGCTCAAAACGATGGCAGACCAGCACTTCCATGGACAAAAAAGGAAAGCAAACAAACAAATATATTGTGGTGAATCCACCAATGCAAAGAACAACAACAATCAAGACAGGAATGCCACAGAAAAACTCAGCATAGATTCAAATAGGCAAAGGAAGCAAAAAGACGAGGCAATAAATCTTCCAATTACTAGCTAGAAAGATAGTTTTAGAAAAAAAAAATTACTTGCGTAAATTGGCCACTAAGCATTAGAAGTAAATGCTAAAATAATCCTTTGGTAACCACAAAAGCAGCATAAGTTTAGATAAAGACTAAACCAGATCGAAACAAGCAAAGTCCAAATTACAACAAGGATGACAATAGAACAGCTAGCTGCAAACCTATAAGATGCAAAAAGCTCAAATGCCAAACCTCATTAAGTTTCAGTACACAACCATCAAAAAGAACCATAAGAGAAAATAGCAAAGCCACCAAGATTGAACCACAAAACTAAAAAAGACAAAAAAAAAAACATGGGACCACCCCCTTGGCAAATTTAGGAACCATCTAATTACTAAAAATCATAAACCATGCATGTAAAAAGCTTGAAAATAATAAACACCAACTATTAGTCCTGATGCATTAAAAGAAGAACCGACACTAATGACCATAAAAACACAAGCTATGAAATAGTCTGAAAAGGTAGCAATGAAAATACCAACACCAACAAAGTAAGATGAAGCCACAAGGATGCAAACAACAAAATCAGACATTAAATAATCGAGTGCATTGCAAAAATGCCACAAAAATAAAAAGAAAGGATCCACTATAAGTTGGAAAGTAAAAAAAAAAAAATAACCAACTAACACCATCAACAAACCAAATGTTATTCTCATATTCTAAAAGTAATATTAATCGAGAATAACAATGCCTTAAAGTTCTTCGGTCGGAAGTTGACCTTGATCTATCTTTACAACTAAAACATAAGTTCTCCGAAAAATCAACATCTTCATTAGTTTCCCAGTTCGTACACATCTTTTTATAGTCGAATATGTTAAGAAGTTGATTAATCTTGCATTAAATACTAAAAATGTCCCACTTGCAAGGAGTGCTATTGGTAGGTATATTGAATTACGATGTCAACATCAATCTCAATGAGAATTTTCAAAATACCGGCAATATTACAATACTTTAAAGTTTAAACTTAGACAGAGGCCCATAAGCTCAACATTAGAGGATACATGACTCAAGTACTTATAGAAAGACAAAGTATCATTTCCCATATAGCCACTTAGGAAACCACCACAAGACACCTCTAAGAGACATTTAGAACAACTATTAGTGCTAAGTTTAAAATAGTCAATTGAAGGATTAACCTATGTAACGACTTTAATGATGCAATGCTTAACAGAAATCAAAGGAAAATAGTATTAACTTATAATTTGAATCGTTGATGCAAGCTAACAGAGTTATCAAATGATTGGTATATGGATCATGAAATACTGTGTACTCGTATCTCTACTAAATAACTATGAATTATAAAACCATCCTTTGAACATTAGAAGTTTGTTTCTTCGAGCATCCCATCAATAGCAGTGATGTAAACAATCAGCTAAAAAGAACAATGAAGTGAATACCTCATATTCTTAAGCTATTAAGCATTAAAATTTATATCGAAGTAAAATGGAGCGTCCCTTTAGAATCTTTTATGATCTAATAGTATTTGATATAAAATAAGATTAAATCCTAAAATAATCCCCGACTATTCATATGTGGCATATTTAATCCCAAAGTATCCACTATACAAACTTGATTTAAAATGATCTCCCACATAAAATTTGTGATACAAAATTGATATTAATTTAATCCATCGACAATAGAAAATTAGTCATAATTTAGTCTCTGAGGAACCGTAATGGATCTATTTTTATATTATCGTGGAACTAAATTTGAGAAATATGATATTCTAAGAAAAGTGACCACATACAAGTCGAGAAAATATTTTGGAGTTTAGCACTACATAATAGTGATCAATGACATATGTATTTGAAAAACAAAAAGATATGGATGTTAGATATAATGACAACAGAGGCTACTGGTGATGATGATAGAGCACAAGTAACTTGCATCAATATTTATGAGTCCTCCCTTAAACCTCAGGTAAATTGCATCAATATTTGTTTACAAATCCCCACATTGCTCCACCAACTTGAAAGTGCATATTCAAGCTCATCGCTTATTCATTCTCTCAAGTCTATGTTGGAGCTTTAGGCAATATAAACAAGAAAGCAAGACTTGAGCATTAAAAGGTGGAGCTAAAGCACTAATCTTTTCATAAAAAATAATTTGTGAACAACATCTTTATCTCACTTATGCTCAACTAATATTGTTAGAATATCAGGTGATGACACAATGTCATAATTCAGTATATTGATCTATTAAACAAAACAATGGGCATAATGTTAAAACTGGGAAGTGTTCCTAAAATACTATCGGATAAGAGAATCTCACTGCGGCTTAAAGGTCAATATTATACAAAATCAATTAGACCGGCTATGTTATATGACTTAAAGCGTTGGGTATAAAAAATTCATTGATACTCAAGTTAAGAGCGATAGGGATGACAATGTTAAGATGTATATGAAGTAATTCTAGGAAAAAACAATTATATTAGAGAAATTATGGGAGTATAAACTATTGAATAAAAGGTAGTGAAAAATAGACTTAGATGATCTGAACCTGTATAATAAAGAGTTGAAGATGAATCAATATGTTAGGTAGTTAAAGTTAATGTGATTAGGAAGGAAAAAGAGGCGGGGAAAAAATGACAATATGTAAAAAAGATTTAAGCAAAATATAATTAATACTCATGTAGCACTAAATAGAAATAAATTGAGAATAATGATTCATAAAGCCAACCCCAAAAAGTTTGGATAAGCTAATGCTAATGATATCTTTATCATTTTTATGCTATTGTGGCTTTATCAAAAGGAGTTTATTTCTAGAGAAAGCAATAATTGGTAGGTAAGGAACTCTTTAGCAAAGATAAAACTCACCAGGACAAAGATGCCAGTGGTATCTCCCCTATAGGCCTTAAAGACTCTCATAAAGAACTTCATGCATCCTATGATGGTCTTCACTCTTCGAAAGGGGTTACTTCTATCCATCTTAAAGCAAAAACTAACCAAAGATAAAAAGGATAATGACTTTTATGCAAATTACATTGCTGATGAAAAAATAGTAACAAGATTCCCAGATTTCTACCTATCTTCATTACAAAACAAGCAGCTCTCACATATTATTATTTAGCATATTTTTGGTACAACAATAAGCATCATTTGAAGACTACATTCCATTGATAAAGAGATAACGGACCACCATTTCATGCATCATGCATACAAATTCTACAATATCCGACAACTCCAAAAACAGTGGCCTTATTTTCTTCACTAAAATATGAATTCTATTGCCCAAGCTTTGTCAGTTTGATATCACATTTTTTGAAAACTTAAGCAGTGGAGGGCCTAAGCTAAAAGCCTGAGGCCCCTTAATTTAGCTCTCTCTCCTACATGCCACTATGGAGCTCTTTCCACGTAATGGATTACCTATAACCGAAAGTCCGAAACACCTCCACTATTCCTTGGAATCTCTGTTTGAGCTTATCAGGATCCATTGTTGATCCGCAATTTGACCACAATACTCTCCAGTCACATGAACAATGTATCAAAAGTCCGCAACAAAGCACTGATGATTTTTGTCAAACCAGTTATCAATTGGGTCACCTATGGACTATTTCTAGAATGCTCCTATGAGGCTTTCATGTGATTAGCAATATTAAACTAAGAGTCTGTTTGGAACGATTGCGGCTTTTTGTAAAGATGATCGTAGAGTTGTTGCGGGGAAAGCAAATTTTTTAATGTTGTTGTAAAAAGTAGTTCACAACAACAACAACAATAACATCAAGCCTTTGTCCCACTACGTGGGGTCGGCTACATGAATCCTTTTTCGCCATTGTGTTCGGTTAAAAGTCAAATTCTCATTTAAATCTGATAAAAAAATATCATTTCTAATATTTTCTAACCAAGTCTTTTTAGGTCTACCTCTACCTCTTAGCATAAGTCAAATCTAATACCTCAACTTTCCTAACCGGATCATCAAAAGGCCTTTGTTTAATGTGACCAAACCATCTAAGGCGACTCTCTCTAATCTTATCTTCCACTGGAGCTACTCCAACCTTTTTCACGTATATGCTCATTTCATATCCTATCTCTAAGGGTCAAACCACTCATCCACCTAAGCATCCTCATCTCTGCAACACTTAACTTAGTATTATGCTTCTCTTTTAATGGCCAACATTCGGCACCATCTTATAGAATTTTCCCTTAAGTTTGAGGGGGACTTTTCTATTGCACAATAAGCCCGATGCATTCCTCCACTTCAACCATCCAACTTGAATTATGCTGATAATATCCCCATCAATTTCACCATCACTTTGAACAATAGATCCAAGATATCTAAAACGTGTACTCTTATTAATGGTTTGATCGTCCAAAGTCAATCCCCTCACTAGGTCTATTGTTACTAAAATTACACTCCATATATTCAGTTTTAGATCTACTTAAGCAAAAACCTTTAGACTCCAAAGTTGACCTCCATAATTCAAGTTTACTTTCAACTCCCTCTTTAGTCTTATCAATAAGAAGAATATCATCAGCAAAAAACATACACCAAGGTACATCCTCTTGCAAATGTCTAGTGAGACATTCCATGACTAAAACAAAAAGATATGGACTTGAGGCTGATCCTTGATGTAATCCAACCGAAATAGGAAAATACTTGGTCAAACCACCTTGTGTTTGAACACACGTAATAGCTCCTATATACATATCTTTAATGATTTGCATATAAGCATTATTAACGCCTTTCTTTTCAAGAACTCTCCATAGCACTTTTCTTAGAACTTTATCATATGCTTTCTCTAAATCAATAAATATCATATGTAGATCCTCCTTATTCTCTCTATATTTCTCCATCAAACCTCTCAATAAATGTATGCCTTCCATAGTAGACCTACCCAGCATGAATCCAATTTGATTTTGAGAAACATTAGTATCACGCCGCAACCTACGCTCCATAACTCGCTCCCATAGTTTTAAAAGTAGTTCTCTAACACAAAAATTTCCTGAAAATATTAAAAAAGCAAAACCAAATAGAAACTATAGTTGCGATCTAAACAACAAGGCAATGAGAAAGTTGTCCAAAACATACCCTAAGACTGATGCCATGGTGTAAACTTGAGAATATATAATGAACCAAGCATAAATTTGTATTTTCATCATACTAATAGAGGTTCTCTAGCACCTTTACTAAAGCTTAAGACATCTTTGACATTCTGTCTCTTATCATTTAAAACAGATGTGAAAAATCATAACCAAACTAAGTAAATTTTTGGAAACAAGCCTAAATTTGGCCAAGCACTGTATCATTCTTTGTGTCATGATAATTCAATAAATTTTACGCATGTTATCGACTACTTAACCCAACTCTCCATTTTTCTCATCCAGGACTTGAGTCCTGACAATGACAATGAAGAAAAAGGATTTATGTAGCCGACCCCACGTAGTGGGATAAAGGCTTGATGTTGTTATTGTACTACATCATTCTTCGTGAGGAAAAGTAAACTAAATGGATTTTGCGCTTAGCTGGTAAAAAAATCATAGGCTCAAAATATTTGCTCAACAGATTGCACATACTAGAATTTCAACTACAAACAAGCTATCATATCACTCAGTTTGTGACGGGAAAAGTCCAGCAGCAGCGTTGACATAGAGTTAAAAACTACATCCAACAGTTAACCGCTCAAAGAATAGGTACAAATTTTGGACTGGCCTATTAGTGCTCGTAAAGCTGTTTTTTTTCTAGCAACGCTAAGGTAAAATAATTAAAAAAAAAAAAAACTAACCAAACTTGCAATTCTCACATTTTGCAAGCAAACCTACCACAGCAAAGAAGATGAGACAGGTGCAATCAATGATAGAGAAAGAAAAAAAGCACACGGAACAAACCTTGCAAATAAAATTAGTAAGCTAGTGAGATAACGGACGAATCTACTGGAAAGTACACAACAAACGCAAGGAAAACAGACGCCTACCAAACTCAAAGATTGTTTAACTATAAATACTGATTAACACTGCAGGAATGCCAAATGGAGTCGAAAAATTTAAACAAGACAATGTTTTTCACTAAAATATCACAAAAAGCAAATCAATCGAAATACAGAATCAAAATAAGAGAGCAAAAATCCAACAGTTAACCGCTCAAAGAATAGGTACAAATTTTGGACTGGCCTATTAGTGCTCGTAAAGCTGTTATTTTTCTAGCAACGCTAAGGTACAATAATTAAAAAAAAAAAAAAAAACTAACCAAACTTGCAATTCTCACATTTTGCAAGCAAACCTACCAGAGCAAAGAAGATGAGACAGGTGCAATCAATGATAGAGAAAGAAAAAATCACACGGAACAAACCTCGCAAATAAAATTAGTAAGCTAGTGAGATAACAGACGAATCTACTGGAAAGTACACAGCAAACGCAAGGAAAACAAACGCCTACCAAACTCAAAGATTGCTTAACTATAATACTGATTAACACTGCAGGAATGCCAAATGGAGTCACAAAATTTAAAGAAGACAATGGTTTTCACTACAATATCACAAAAAGCAAATCAATCGAAATACAGAATCAAAATAAAAGAGCAAAAATCAAGCATCAAGACCAAGGAACCAAAATCCCCCGAAAAAAAACTGACGAAGTTCTTCAACAAAAAAGGCTTGAAAGCAATCTGGAGCCAGACGAGTCCTAGAACTCGACCGATGTTTGAATCATGGAACCTATTAAACTTTCGCATCATCAACGCACCTGCCATTAGACAACGCGTCGTTGAATCCCTGCGGCGTCCAAATGAACTCGTTCTCCGGCGGCACCGTGAAATCCTCGATCAGGGGGCATTCAAGTAGCCAATTAGGGTTTCCCGGCGAAGCCATCCTTATTCCGCCTAGAGTTGCCGGAGATCAACCTTCAACTTGCGCCCGCCGCGGAAATTGGAAGAAGTTTATCTGCGGGGGCCGAAGATGGAATGTGACAGCATCAGCGTCCCGATTGTGCGCGTCTTAAAGTGGCCGTTTACAAGAAAGGTTTCGAACAGCAAACATTGTTATTATCCAATTAAAAGATCGAAATGTTGTGTCTAATGCACGGTTCATCTTTTGATTGGTTGTGATACATACCCTTGTTTCGATGTGTGATAAACATGTGAATCTTATGGAAAGGTAAACGGACAGAAATAAATAAATAAGTTTTTGTAGCTAAATATCAACCACAGATTTTTTTTCCATTTTAGCAGATTTGTTTGATTATTATCTAATTTTCTCATCTTCAAAATATTCAGAATTTTAAGTGAAATTTTGACTAACACTTCACTTTGAATAGCACTTTGGATGTATATTAAGATTTTATTTGGGATAATTTTTTTATTATTTTTAAAATAATTTTTTACTAAATTTTATTAAATTTTATTATAGAAAATAATGAGAAAATTGTCTCAAACAAAGCCTAAAGTATATAACAAAAAATAGATTTTGACTTTTATATACATTGAAAAAACTCATCTAATCAAATATGAATTTTAATAAAGTTTTAAATCACGAAGACCCGAAGCATTTAAAAAAAAAGTAAAGAATTCATTATGAGGCGATCCAAATTTTGTTTCTAGCACTTTTGATGGTTAAAAAAATGTAGTTTGATGAGAAAAACCAACTAAGTTGAAATTTTGAATTCTAAGTTTTTTTTTGGTGAAAAAGAAGCTATGAGTCCATTATAGCTCTTATGAGTTCATAAAATGCTATAAAAATAACTTAAATCTAAAGAGATATATTTATATGTGTCGCAAACTGTTCAAAATTTTGTCATATATGGATAGGTTGCCCTTGCAAAAATCTATAAATACGGTATATTCGTGCACATTGTCTTTTTGGTGCAAAAAATTCACAAATATATATAATTTCAATGTTACTATCATCATATGAATTTCTATCTAACTGTCTTTGGAATTTTGTATGTCAAAATTTTTTCGGCATGTTTCTTGGTCGCCTACTTATACCTCTAAATTGGAGTAGCATAGTGCTGACCATCTTTAAGCACCTTAACTTTTTGTCCTTGTATTCCCCATCAACATCAACAAATGCTAACGATCAATATTATTCATTCTCCAATAATCACTATCACCCATCTTAAACTTACACTAACAACTATTATAACTCAACTTATGATTCTTATCATCACTCACTCTTTGACATCAATGACCATCACCATCATTAACCAACATGAGCATGCCTGTAATATCCCATGATCTAAGTGAAAGAATATATTTTTGATTCTCTATTGTTTTTAATCAGATCAATATAGATATCCATAGATGATTTATTGCATTAAAGAAAGCAAATCAAATATGAAAAACATAATTCACATTACTACAGTTAATAATTATAATATACGGCTAGCGTCCAAAAGAATATATATAATAGTCACACTAGCTACAAAAATGCATGAACCAAAAGCTAGCATAAAAACTTACTAGCATCAATATAAAGCTTCACGCTGTTGACCTCATTTTTGTATGAGGTCTCTAATGGGATCCTAAAGCTAGCTCAAACCCAAATCAATCTAAATCCCAGTCAATTCCAGACCCAGATCTCAGGTCCTAAAGCACTGTCCTAATGACCTTTTCCAGTGAATCTTTGTTTAAGGTCTCTCTTCAAATTTCCCCCAAAAGAACGAAGCTACAATGATTGTCAAAGACACTTACAAAGTGCCTTGTCAAAGCTTAAATAAAAGAGCTCAAAACGGGCTCATTAATGCAACTTGCTGACATTATCGTCCAGGATGATAGGAATATCGTCCTGGCCAATTAGTACAAAATAAGCTCAATCAGCCGGGATGATTTGGGACGATCTAAAAAAAATTGGTTACATTGTCCAAGCCGATACAATATCGTCCTGGCCGATTAGTTCAAATCCGAGTACAATCATCCTGAACATTGCTCACAATAGAGTATGGCCGATGTCAATCGTTCAGGATATTGTCCTGGCCGATCCTACGATTGGCTCGGCCAATATGATCGTATCAATCAACCTTAATTGCTTTCTATAATTATCATATTAATTTAGGCATAATTATGCTGCATCGTCCAGGCCGATGTTTAGATTGTCCTGACCAATGTCCTGAAATAAAGAATATCTAAATTGATCATGGCGGCTGATTCTTTCTGATTTGAGCCTATCTTCCTGGCCGATATAAGGACTGTCCAGGTCGATCGACTTAATGACAGCTGCCTTAATGAAGATGATTCCCTAATTAGCGTTTCTATTTTTGAATCGATCGTCCAGGCTGATATAAATATCGTCCCAAACGATGTTACCAAATAGTAAATTCTAGGGAACAGATAGAAAATCTTTCAAGATGTGTGTGTGCAAAGTTACATAGCATTAGGAGCCACACCAAAAATAATAGACTCATGAAAGGAAAAAGTGGTACAAACTGACTCAGACCTAGTCTATCCAATCTTGAGCTGGTTCCAAATTACAGTCTGATCTTGTGGACCTGAAATGTTAGTAGATAAGGCAGTCGTAGATAAATAAGAGTGTTTGCTATCATCAAAAAATATAATCCAGGAAAATAGGTCCGCAACATGTCTTAAGGAGACGAACCCAATGACACTAAAATTGGTCCAAATTGAGGGCTTAAAGCTTATTTGGAAGCTTCAAATCGTTAATTTGATAACAAAATGATGATTCAAATACGACATATTTATAGTCAATGTTGACCTCAATTTTAGCTCGAGCCCTCGAAGGCCTTTAATTGACTTATTCGAGCCCCGTCGGGTCCAATTCGAATTGACTCGAGTTGGGTCAAACTAGACTCGACAAAGTTCGAATAAATGTGGTTAATTCACATTAGCCTCTTTGAGCACTATTTGATCTAAATCGGCATCGATCTGAGTTCGCTTATGCCAAATTAATTTAATTAAATCGAATCAAACTTGAATCGGCTCGATTCAAATCAAATCAAGCTTAATTTGAACCCGAATTGACCTGAACCGAGCTGAATCAGATCTAATGAATTCAGATTTAGAAATCGAGCTGGCGATAGAAATATCATCAAAATTCAAATATTGTGCCGTTACTTCAATGGAAGGGCGTAATCTTCTCTTTTTGGCATTAACGTTCATTGAAGACGGACCTTTCCCGAGCAGTTTGCTCGGCTCGTTTAGTCTAAGGACGGGAGGCGCTAAGGGGGGAGGGGAGCTCGACTGGTCGCTGGCTGGGGGAAGCTCCAGTTGGGAAGGCACCGAAACCTTCTCCCTTTCTCGACTCCTGCTCGTGTGGAAACCCAGGCCAAAGCCGAAGTCCCTGTTCTCCCTCTCTCTCGGTTTTACATGACCCAGGAGCCGAACTCCCCTCTCACTCTCACGTGAAACTGCTCTCCCGCTCTCACTCTCATGACTAGTTCAAGCCTTTCATATATGCAACAGTTTTTTGGAGCAGGGAAATTAAAAAAAAAAAAAAAAAAGTCCCTGTTCTCCCTCTCTCTCGGTTTTACATGACCCAGGAGCCGAACTCCCCTCTCACTCTCACGTGAAACTGCTCTCCCGCTCTCACTCTCATGACTAGTTCAAGCCTTTCATATATGCAACAGTTTTTTGGAGCAGGGAAATTAAAAAAAAAAAAAAAAACTGCATGGATCACGTAGCCATAGCGGTTTGGAGCAAGGAAATGAAGAAAAACTGCATGGATCTCACGGCCATAGCTATTTGGAGCATGTAAATGAAGAAAAAAAAACGTGATAGATCTCATTGCTACAGCACTCACACAAAAAAAAAATGAAGAGCTGCTGTACATGATTTCTCCATTCAAACAAAAAAAAAGGGAGCTATTGTTCGATTTTTCCACAAGAAAGAGAGGGGTTCTTCTTCTTCTCGTTTCTTCAAACTCGGACAAGAAAATGTGAGATCCCTTCCCCTGCTGCTTTACATTTTATTTTTTTTCTGTTGAGTCATAGCATTGTAAGGCTTAGAGGCAAGTGACCATGTCATCTAAAACTATCAGCATTTTATTTATTTATTCTTTTTTTTTGGCTAAAATTGATTAGTTTGGTAACTCAATCTATCAATCTCGGGAAAATCAGAAATCGTACGAAAATCGGGCAGAGTAACGGCAGTCTATCAAATTTACACAAAAATCCTGCAAAAAGCACAAATTTCTAAATTCACACAAAACGTTCACAACATCAATATAAGACTATTGTTCTATAGAATCCATATCAAATAACATCCATATATTTTACTATTCAATTAAAATCGCGTAGAACCAATTCCGACCGGTAAAATCATCGTAGAAAATACTCAAATCGTGTACAATATTCATATCTATAACATACTAAAAGTTGTGCGGTGAAAGTTGTGTCAATACCAAATCAGGTCCAAAATTCGACTACGAAAACACAAAACAGATCACAACACGACCAAAAATCAACATCTCTGAAAACAGAAATAGGATTCGGAGTCCTTACCACGAGATCTACACTTTTCCCAACAGCGGCGTCGGACGAAAAGCGCTCCGCGGCCTCCGAAAACCAGCTTTCCTTCTCTTTTCCTTTCTCTTTCTCTCTCTTCAAAATCAGATATTTTATAAAAAATGATTTTCTCTCTCCTCAAAACGAGCTGATTTCCTTATAACCTTAGTCTGATCGTCCTGGCCGATCGCGACATCGTCCAGGACGATGTGACCAATTTCCAATCGTACTGGACGATTTTGCAGGACGATACATGACTATAATTAATTTGCCAAAACCCCTTGCTCTCGGGATTTTGCCATACACTGATCGTCCCAGGACGATCCAAAATCGTCTTGGACGATCCAGTCCAGAAATCATTCCAGAAATCAGTCATTTTCAATGCACTGATCGGCCTGGACGATCTCAACATCGTCCTGGCCGATCCTGGGAGGAAAATCCAATTCATAGAGGAACAGTAAGGGAACGAGATCTCACAAGGTCCCTCCTCTTCAGGGACTATAAATTCTGCTTATCTGCGTCACGTAGATGACGCCACTTCTATCCTTTCTCTCTCTGTATGTTTTGAGTGCATGATTTTCTTTCCCTCCTCAACTACCTCAATCCCTCCAAGTGTGGATCCGAATCTTGTATGTTGACTAAGCCACTTGAGCCACTTCTTTCCTTTTGAGTAGGAACTTCCTAGTCTCCCTTGTGTGCCAATCCCTTTTTAAGAAAAATAATATTGGATCCTTAATCGAGAGTTTTCTCGATCCCTAGGCTCGAGATGTAATTAACCACGGGGGCTTGCGTCCGTGGGAAACAGAATTCCACAACAAATAAACCCCACTCGAGCTGTTGTATCGAGTGAGGGAAACCCGTGACTGTGATCAGGTCGTGTATATTACTACCCATCGGGGTGTGCTGGTGAGAGCCACTATCCTCCATGGTTAGTTGTATACACGATCCAATCTGTCCCTTCCAATTGACCCGTTCGCGCTGTGCTCTTTCGGAGGTCCACAGTCAAATCAAGACGCTAGATGAAACAAGTCCAACAAGCTCAAGATCATTAATTTATAACATCATTAAAACACTCAAACTCTTGATAAACAATCTATGATCAAGGGAATTAATATCGGCCATCCATTTGAAACACTTATGGCATGCCCTTGATCTTCTCACTATTTACTGGCCATGACATTCTAAAAAAATTATAAATAGATCCCTCATTCTTCACTAAAGGGGGATATAGGGCAAGAGAAAGAAGAGAATAGAGGAAAGGAAATCTAGGGGCAATCTTTCCAACAAACTCCTCCTCGATCACCTTTTAGCACCGACTGTCACTGGACTTTCACCTAACCACTAAACTTCATCAAACTTTTTTCTCAATCATCGATCATCGCCTGACTATAGTCCCTCCAACCATCATCACCTAACTATGGTCCTTTCGACCACAGTCGTCTGCCAACTATGGCCCACTTCGACCACCATCGCCCACCGACTACAATCCACTTTGACCACCATCATAAGCTGACTAAGGTCCACTTTGACCATCATCATTTATTGACTACTATCCATTTTAACCACCATATTCTTTTAATTATGGTCTTTCTAACCATTATCGTCCATCGACTATGGTCAACTCTTACCGACATCGTCCATCTACTACGATCCATTCTAACTACCATCAAATAATTTTTTAGGAGTCATTATAAGTCTAATTTGTAAACCATCTTCACCATAATATTTATATTATTTTGCTTTAATTATAATTAATTTATCCTAATTTTATGTACATTGTACAAAATTGACATATGTTTGTACAAGTAGATATTTTTAAACTATTAAGTATCTATTTTGCAAACTGATTTCACCAGAGTTCTCTAAACATGTCAGATTATTTTATAAATAGTTTTTTATAATTTTTAGAGCCCAAAATTTGAAAATATTAAAGAATTTATAAGAATATTACAATAAAATTTTAACAAATATAATAATTACATTTATGTCCTTAACTATTTTATTATAAATATCTTAAAGCACTTACAAGATTTAATAAAAACTTCATTTAGATTATAATTCGTTTAATAGATAACATAAACAAAATTTTATGGGAAAAGAGAGGGTTAAGGAGAATGAAATCTTGGGTTTGGAGATTTTAGAGTGATTTTTATCATTTCATCATGTTTGAAAAGTTGTTTATCTCATTGTAAGCAACCATTACCTTATCTCCAATTTCAATATTTTTTTTTTTGTATTTTATGAATTTAAATTTGATCAATACATATAAAAGTTATGATATCTTAATTTTTAGCAAATTTTCTTTTGGTATATGATAGATGTCATCAATATAAACATTTTCAATAAAACATATTAAATTCTTATTGGGTAAATTAGAAAATATGATTTTTGAAATAAATATATAGTGTACAAATTTGATAGATTTCCTTGCATTTTATGAATTACTGCATTTCATATATCATATTGACTTACATTTTATAGAAAACGGTAGCATTTACATATAAGCAAATAAGACTAGATATTAATAATATAATTCATATGAGTTAGCTCTTAAAACATAATACCCTGTATAGGAGGGTAAACTGACGAGCTTTCCTTTAAATTAATAAAAGATTGGTGGTATAATCATAGTTGTAGCATGTAATCGATTAACCAAATTACACTGATGGGTAAAGGGTGATGACTCTTAAATACTTATAGAAAGCCACTTAAGAAAATAAATGATTAATACACTACAAAAAAAATTAATGTTTAAGGACATATATATTGAGACTTTTTATATAAGTGCCTTAAGATATAGTTATTAGGGCATATTCTCTTTTCACGCTAATTAACATGGGATTTGGCATGAGACATCGTGGGATAAGTTATCATGCCCGCTTTTTCTTATTTTTTCGCCTTTCTCATATCTACTATTTTCTTCCTTAGCGAAATGCCCTGTGCATGTTCTCTTCATTTTCCATTGCAAATTCTCATTGATCGCTGCCGCTACATCGATAATTGCGACCATGACATCAAGCAAAATGCTTTTAATCATAGGCGTTAATCTTTTGAATGTCGATTAGCCACTATTTATGGTTCAATAAAAGTTTCATCTTTCCACTTTTGATTTCTTGGATTCTTTAGGTTCTCGCAATTTCTGAATGATCGACCAAAAGACGACTGTTTGTATGTTGCTGAAAGATGCATATAATCTACTGATCTTGAAGTTTTTTCAGATGTTGGTTTGATTTTTATTCTCTTCATTTTCTTGTTCAATGCCACTATTGATATTGATTTTTCTTCTTTAATTTTCATTGATCTAGGGTTCTTTGATTTTCGTTCTCTTCATTTTACAATGTTGATATTTATGCTCTTATCATTATTATTGTGTCGTAGCAATGAATACTTGAATGTTGATGTATTCGCACATACGATATACCAGACTATTTATTAGGGATCAATGAACCAAACATACTCTTACAACCAAAATTTATTTTGGGGGCGCTGCCTTTGAAAACCTCCGCAGGTCGAACCCCGCCAGGGGGCACTGCCCCTTAGACCCCTGGCCATATAATAGTTTAAAAGCCCAATTTTGAGAATTTTCACTTGACTAAAACTTGATATTTAATTATAATGTCTTCATTTTCTATTCGTACATAGAATGCAAGAAAAGACTAGCTTACATCCCTTCTTAATTTGTTAGAAAAAATTTACTTCAAACCAATTTAATGCAAACCATGAATGTGAAAACATTTATTTGTTGAAGTTAATAACATGAGAGTAATGGAGACTCGATGTTGTGATTGGTTAGGTTTTGGCAATGATTGGAACAATTATATCGATCGCTGATTTAACCTTATTTGTTGATCTCTTTTCCCTTAGTTGAGATTTCTGGTTTGCTTGGTTGCCATCCTTTTTAATCTTTATCTCATGGAGTTTGCTGTTTATGTTGGCATCTCGGGCTTGATTTGTTGCTAATGTATCTAATTATTTCATCTTGTTTTGACTTGGAGTTACTGGGAGTGGAGTTCATTTATGTGTTCATCATGAGTTCTAATTCTGTTTATTTCTTCGTCTATTCATTTGTTGATTTCCTATGCTGGTCAAGCCCGGGTTGATATGGGATTAGATTTGAGTGGAGTTTGAGGTTTCTTCATGATGGCATTATAAATACTAAACTCATGAGCTTTGCTCATCCTGATCACTTCAGCTTTTCTGCTTTATAATTAACTTTTTTTGTTGTTAAGAATTTTTAGTTTATTTGTGATTGGGATCCCTCCAGCTATGGTTTATTATCTAAGTTTTTCTAGTTGTTGGCTAATAATCTTTTGGGTGATTGCTGTAGTTTCAATGACTGGATCTTCTATTCTTTGTTTAAGGGTGTTTTATATGTTGAGTACATTCTTTTGAAAACTCAGTTTATAATGGGGTTGTTTCCATCTATGACATCTTTTATGATTTGCATTTTTGATTTACTGGCTCATGGCATCATCATGTTATCTGTTATGGTTGTATATATCTGGAAGTCTTGTTGTAGCTGTGCTCTTTGGCTTTTTAACAATCATTTTATATGTTTTTGGCTTTTCTTCAGTATTAATGATGGGAGGCGTATGGATACTCTTAATTTCAATATATCCTTTTCATAATATCCAATTGCATTACTATTTCTAATTTTGGTGGTTGCTTGATTGGCTTACTGTTTTTACTTTTTATATTATTTCCTTTATGTTATTTTTGGATATTTTGTTATGTGTCCTTGCATGCATATTTATCAGGTTTTTGGAGTCTCGTTCTCGTTTTGTGCAGGGCCCGACTATGGTTGGAAAGGCAGAGCTAAACGAGTACAATTATTCCCTTTCCTTTTGGGTTTTTAGATTGTTATTAGGTTACTTTATAATTGTGCTTAGTGGGGATATCCGACTCTTAGATTCTTTTTTTTTTACTTTTCTTATAGCTCTTTCGAGCAGTAGCGAGCTGGAGGTCCCTTTAAGGGCATTGTACTCCTTTTTTGATATCAACACTTAGGCCCTTCGGTGGATTTCAACAAAAAAAAAAAAAAAAAAAAAAAACTTTATGTAAAGCACTTATAATCAAGATAATCATTCCCCACTCATTATTTGCATTGTCTTTACCTTTGTCCAAAATCTCAAGTCATTTGGTTAAGTTGATTGCAAGTTTTAAATGTTCTTCATCACCATCGAAGAAGAGCCCTAATGCATATAGTGTGTGTTATTTGAATCGTTGATCTTTGTATGATCAACTATTTAAATCTTATTGTTCAATTCTATTTTCAAACCACGGATCACTACCTTACCACTATGCTTTCCATTGTCTAGATCAGGATTATATGTCCATACCACGCGTGGATGAGCGGCCAAGGTTAATTGCTGATGTGGATAAGTGGTCGTGCACTCGAAATCGTGCTGCCATCCAATCATTGGGCATAATTGCGCCAATGTGTAATCATGCCAATGTTTAGCACGTCGTTGCCGCCATTTGAAAATACATTTAAATGGATTATTTAAATCCAAAAATTCAATAGAACTTCGAAAATTTATGGTAAATTTGTTTATCAACAAAATTTAAAGTTTTTTAGGCTCTTTTGAATCAACATGTAGTCTAGCTTTATTTAATATTTTCAAATGGATTTAACCATTATTCAGGCAACAAATAGTGTTTGTTCATTTAAGGATTTTTCCTAATTATTCCTTGGCTAGTGGTCAAATTGATTCAAACTTTGGAGGCCATGAATTAGAGTAGCTTCTCTTCCTACTGTATTTTTCCAAGCCTTGGGGAGACTTCCATATTTGGTTATTAAATTTCTAAAGTATTGGGTCATGAATTTACCCAAACCTTTAGAAATTTAGTGCATCCAATCCATAAAGCATTAGGACACCAAATTTATATGGCTTGTTCACATGTATGCAAGAATTAGACACATTGATTTTCAAACCCATTTAAACCTTAGTAAAACCTAGGAAAAATAACTAAGGTTTGTGTATAGTAAATTTAGAAAAAAATTTAAAATTCATACACACATCCATTAGGAATAAAACTTCTAACTAGTGAATTTAGACACATTATACACACTAAGAATTAAACTAACATTGATTTGACATTAATTGACCATAGAATAATATTAATAAAAAAATCTTAAGGGTTGATTTTCCAAAAATCGCAATAAATTAAGAAAAAATCATAAAAAATAAAAAATTACCTTAAATCAACTCTAAATCAATTCTACAATCATTGAAAAAATAAAATCCAGATCCAAATTTGATTAAATTTTAATTGATAATTAATTAACTCTTAATCAAATATTAGTTAAGTAAATTCATTAAAAATAAAATATACATCAAATTAATCTTAAACTTTTAAATATTCATACAATGGTCATCCCTAATCAATGTTATCAATTTTTTAAGGTTTGGAATTAATTTGATATGAAAACTAAATAATCCAAATCATGCTAATAATTAATTAATTTAAATAATTCATTAAAAACCTAATTTCAAATATAATTAAATAAATATAATAAATAAAAATTAAAATATACATAATTAATTTAAATAAAATAAAATAAAACTTATAGATTAATAATTCAATTTAAATAATGAAATTGAAATTGAGGTTAACAAAAAGTTTAGAAGGTCTAAGGTCCCAAACTCTCTTTAGAGTTGTTAGGCCTTTTTTAACAAAGTTATATTTAGCCTTCGACGGTAGCAACTAGTTTTTTAAATAAATTTCTCTTCGATCATCTTGATTTTGTAAGAAAATTTGAATATATTAAAATTTAAATTCACAAATGCAAATCCATTAAAAAAATATATTTTTTTATTAAAGAATATTTCAAATCTTTTTTCAAAAATTAAGAGATGGAATTCTATCTTAAATAGCAATAACAAACAAAACAAATTTTCTTCTAAAATTCATCTAATTTAAGATTTGCTTTCAAAAATTACCTATGGTAATTGGATGGCCAAAGTCATCCTACCTTTTAAACTCATTTTGAACGGTCAGGATCTAATACTTTAAAAAGAAAATAAGTTTGAAAAAAACCTCCGCCCTTCATGGCAAGGTTGTTTTACTTTTCATCAAACTGTCCATTGCTAACAAAACGAGCGGGCCGTGATAGCGATCCGTGTGCGCTGCATTTTCGTTCATCCACCTCACACATCCTCACCTATAAATATACGAGCGGTGGAGACTTGCCTCCGGTGAAATAGGTCGAGCGTTCCTTCTATTGAATTCCTAAACCTAGATTTCTTACCGATGGCCGGAAGAGGGAAAGTGATAGGTGCGGCGGCAGCGAAGAAGGTTACTTCAAGGAGCAGCAAGGCAGGGCTTCAGTTTCCTGTTGGTAGGATTGCTCGATTCCTCAAGACTGGCAAGTATTCCGAGCGCGTTGGTGCTGGTGCGCCGGTTTACATGGCCGCTGTGTTGGAATATCTTGCTGCTGAGGTATGAATCGGAATTGTTTCATTTCGTCCTGAACTCGTGTTGTTTTGTTCAATGCATTGAATTTCTGGCCAGGAACTGCTGTATTTTTGTTCTTTATTGATGTAGTTGAGGCAGTGGCATGCAGAGGATTTTTAAATTTCTTTATTTTTCTTGAATTGCTTCTGTCGTGTCAAGTTAATGTGATTAGATATATTTCCTTTACGTTTGTTATGTCCTCTAGACTGATTTTTGGATTTTCTGAATATATTCAATGTACGTGAGATAATTTTTTTATTTGAATTGAATTGAATTGAATTGATCTTCCTTTCGATTCTTAGGTTCTGGAGCTTGCCGGGAACGCTGCCCGGGACAACAAGAAAACGAGGATAGTTCCAAGGCACATTCAGCTTGCTGTGAGAAACGATGAGGAACTTTCAAAGCTCCTTGGTTCTGTAACCATTGCTAATGGCGGTGTGATGCCCAACATTCACAGCCTTCTCCTTCCAAAGAAGTCCGGATCTTCAAAGGCCGGTGCTGATGCCGACAACTAGATTGTGCAATTTCTCATTCTTTGTTCTTTCCGTTTAGAAATCTCGGGATTTGTATATGAGTAACCTTCTGATGTAGTCCATCAACTTGGAACTATTATTGCTAACGTTGTTTGTTTTCTTGTCCAAGTGTTACAGAAATTGTAGGTCGTCTTGTCTGACTATTTCATGGTGTTTGGTTCTGTGATTACAGTGATCTTTTTAATTAAATTGGTAGTCTGTTTATATAATTTTGGAGGATTATAATAATCTTGGGTTCATATTTTATTATATTTATTTAAAATGAAATATAGGTATTTTTTTTTTACTTTGTATAAAATAAATATAATATAAAGTTAAATATAGCTAGGGCACTTCAATAATTTTTTTTTTCATCTCTATAGTAAAATATCTCTAATTAAGCTTTATTTTTAATATTAAAAAAGAATATTTTGTATATATTCTTTCTTATCTTTGTTTTTTATGTTTATTTTTAATCAAATTTTTTTATTTTTTAAATAAAAGATTGTGTTTTTAAAAAGTGTGATGCTAATATTGGCATCTCATTGTTTATAATTGAGATAAAATATAAAAATGTATTTCCATTAGTTATTTTGGTTGATGCTCGTTGGATTTTCAAACAATTTTTTTCTAATTTTAAAATTATTTTTATTAAGAGTAGGTTCTTTAATATTAATTTTTAAAATTTAATAATTTCATCAAATCCTATTAGGATGGTGATTTTTGAATAATTATATACTTTTTTTTTTATATTTATCCAGTTGGAATAGAAGCATGGTTGTAGAGTTTAGACTTTAAACTCAATTTACCTCTGATCTTTCACTTATTTACAAGCCATGCAACTCAAGAATTCTATAAATAGAAACACTTTTCCTGTTGAAAAGGGGAAGAGCCAAGAGAGAAGAAGGAAGAGAAGGAAGAAAGCTCCAGCCGCCTAGCTCTTCCTCGATCACCGCCGGAGTACTGCCGCACCACCGCAGTAGTTCTGCCACACCACCATCGGACCACCAAGGGACGTCGGAGTGCTGCCGCACCACCGCCGTAGTTTTGTCGCTCCACTGTCGTACCACTAAGGGACGCCGAGGCCGAAGTGCCATCCAAAGCTGAAGTACCCCCTCACACTGAAGTGCCACTGCAGATCCACCGCCTGACACCGGAGTGCTGTCGGACCACCACCTGACAGTGGAGTGACGTTGGACTTTTGTAAAACTCTCATTTGATATTTGTAATCTGGTCGAGGATGAATCAAACCATTAATGTACTTTCTTCAAATTTTAGTGAAATCATTTTCAACTGGGCTAGCTAGGCCCCGTGGTTTTTTCCCTTTATAGGTTTTCCACGTAAAAAATATTGTGTTCTCTGTGTGTGAGCTGGATATCCGTTCAACACTAAGACGTAGAATTATAACTATATCGCCGCGTATATTCTAGCCCGCAACAAAACTCAAAACACATAAAGGAAACAATATGCACTTAATCATTTGATTCATAATAGTAGCTGTCAATATGATTATAAATATGTGTAAAAATAATAAAACACATACTGAAATAATAAACTTAATAAAATTATATAATATAAATGTTAAAAAAGTAAAGCAGAAAATAATTATTTTTAAATTGTACATCGTAGCAACACTGGCCAAATATTAAGAAATTATATAAACTAGTAAAGCAAAAGTATTGAGAAAAACTATCAAAATTTAAAGCAATACAATATAATACTATACAGTAATCATGCAAGAGTGTAAACATAATGCACAATTATACCAATATTAGTATTATCTTCTTATATAACATGTTCAAAAGAAATTACACACTAAGTAATAGTAAATATAGTACCATAGCAGTAAATTAGTAGAGTAACATTACATCCGTACATAAATAGTAAATCTATACATTAATAATAAATTAGTGTATTAAATTAGTATCTTATATATATAAAAGCTATATATACATGAAATAGAATAAGATAAAAGATAATACATACTAATTGTTTGATGATCATAAAATATAAAATTAATTTGAAACTTATTTAACTATGTAAAATTTTATGATGAAAAAATTGTAAGATTTCACATTTGAATATAAATTACCTCTCATTTGAGGTTAAAATAATTAAATTATCAACTATAAATAAAATATTAAAAAATAACATAAGTGACTCACTTTAATGATACGTAAGAAAAAACTAATAATACAAATATAACAACTCTACTATAAAAATAAAAGAAATTTCTAACACAAAGCTGATAAAAAATTTGTGTTATTATAAGTTCAAGCTTTAGATTTCATAAAAAATAGAAGAAAAAAATTATTTAATAGATATATAAAAAAGGTAATTGAGAATGAAATCAAATGATTTTTTACTATATAAATTATCGATATTTGATGAATAAATTTTTTCTACTCTATTGAATTAGTTGAATCTCCAGAAAGGTATAGAATCGAATCAAAGAAAGAATTATGTGTAAATTTTTAACCCCCATAGAAACATATGCATTAAATTTTCATAATTTATAAATTGCATGTTTTTCTTCTCAAGAAAGTTAGGACTTAATTGTGAAGAGGAAGCGATTATATAAGGATTAGGACTTAATTGTATGGAAAAATTATCTCATATAAGAGCATAAGGAGCAAATGAGAAAGGAATTTATGATAAAAATTTTTTCTCATATAAGAAAGGAATACTATGGAAGAGGAGAAAATATAACTATTTTTTAGCAAAACCACGAAGGAATTTGTATCCAATATTTTGTTAAACTGCAATGAAGATGATTAATTTTTGTGCTTAAGAAAGGATATCAAGAAAAAAAAAAAAAACATTTCAAAATTGATTAAATGCAATTAAAATTGTCTAAATTCAAATGAATATAAATGCAATTAAAATCTTTGGGATTTATCTTACTTAAATGCAATCAGCGTAAATGAACTTAAAAATATGTAATGCAAATAAATTAATAAATTAGATGTATTTGAATAAAAACATACATGTAATTGAAATCTGTGTTTCAAAATTGATTAAATGAAATTAATATTATTTAAATTCTAATTAGAATAAATGTAAATAAAATTTTTGGGAGTTTCTAATAGCCAACTCTTACTTAAATGCAATTAACATAGGAGAAATTAAAAAAACTTAATACATTTAAATAGATAAATTAAGTTTATTTTAATTTAAATTATTGCAATTAATTTTTTTGAGATTATCTAAGAGATGGCTCTTAATTAAATGCAATTATTTGAGATTATCTAAGAGATGGCTCATACATGTAAATGAATTTAAAAGTAGTTATTTGCATCAATTGTACATAACACAAAAATGCTTATAGATAACTGAAATTTAACTGTCTTGAAATTGAACTATAAAAAAATAAATACATCATATATCAAAATATAAAGTAACAAATTTTTTTTTCAGGCCATTATACCTCTCATCAGAAATAGATATAAGAGTTTAGACGCTTATGACTTCCTATGCTAGTATATCAAAAAATAGATCCTTATGCTTAAAATCTCATATATTAAAAAATTTAGGCCTTTATAACTCCCATTGCATTAAGCATAATAAAACTTCCTTCAACATCAAATCTCCTAAGAATCACACTTGTCAAACTTATAAATACATATATAATTGCATTGTTATAAAATTAATAAAAAAAAATCAATTTACAGAAATTTACAGAGAGCTTTATTGGTAAGTAACAATTTGAACGAATGAACAAAATTTTAGGATTTTCAAAATTTCATCATATTACTAGGGATTGTTCAAAACTATATTTTTAAGCTTTAAATATTTTACAATATTATTTTTTTGAGATCATAATTAATATCTAATCGGTCAAAAATAACTCACATTTTGATTAACCCGATAAACATTTTCCAAAAAAATATTAAAATAATTGGAAAGATTGTATATAAACATACATAAAGTTACATGATGAATGTTTAACATATATATGATATTATCCCATTTCTATGCTACACAATTATAATTTTAATAAGAAAATATAAATTTTCTCTATTTCTGAAAACTAAAACAGACAGAATATAATCTATCTCAACTTGGATTACTTCTTGAATTGAGCCGATAGCAAAAAATGGACCAAAGCCACCCAAATCTCCCTTTATCTCTTAAAAACTCTATCCCTCCCCCCTCTGTCTACCCGACTACCTCACTTAGGGGGGATAAATTTTAGCAAAGTGAAAAATGATATTTTTTTGTTAAATTTTGACCTAGCACCATGATGCTCAACCATGCAATGTCGCATCTCTCTGAACAAAGAGCACGATGCCATAATGCACAACCCAATGTCGTAACATTCACCAAAATTCTCAAAAAGATAGATAGCTTAATGACACAGCACTAGCAACCCTACCAGTGCGGTGCTTCCATGGGAAAATTTTAAATTTCCTATTCATACACAAACCACTTGGACTTCATTAAAATGAGATTCAAATATTCACATGCATAGAAAATACTGACAAACACAACAAGAGATAGAGATACAAAATTTTTATTACATTACTCTTATTAGATCGAGTTAGAATAAGTGCAACTTCACACGACTTTCTTGGGTATTACACCTATGACGACATTTGGAGCATCTCTAGCCTCATGCTGAGTCAAATAATATTGACGCGCATGAACTAGAATTGGAGAAACTAAACCACCAACTTCCATATGAAAGAACCATTAGCTCTGCTAGAAGATCCCTCAATAAACACACGTGATGAAATAATCCTTAGTGCCCTTGCCTATTAAAAAGAACCCTCAAACTTGGGCTTACAACATTGGTTAGGTCCTACCTATAGACACTTAGCCTCCTTGTGCCTAATATGCCCACATCAAAAGCACTGACCTGTCATCCAATAACACTTACCCAAGTGTCTACTACCACAACTCTAACATATTGATGCCCACTCAAAAAGCCTTCATAATAAGAAACATCGCCATCTTTAGCAACTGACATGGTTGATCCACCTCTCCTAGAGTCTTCAAGCTCAAACTTACTCCTCTTCTTAAAAAATCCACTACTAGAAGCGCCACCACCAAACCTCTTCTTACTAGTAGCACACCATTGCTAAATAATTGACAAATCATTTTTGATTAGATATATGCTTTATATTAGCTCAAAAAAATAAAAAAATATGGAATAGAACCAACAACTGTCTTAAACTTTTTTGGAGTCCTCTTAGAAATCACTAACACTTCTCCTTGGAAGTGCTAACAAACTATGGAGTGTATCTGCTTAGGGCAGTAAACTCTGCCTACTATTACATAGGGCTGTCAAAATCGGGTCATGGGACGGGTTTAGATTCAACTTGAAACTGACCCTACAATGCTTGACTCATTCCGTTTTTACAAATGGGTCGATTTTTCGGACCCAAATCTGACCCGCTTCAGGTCTAGTTCAACCTGAACACGACCCACTTTAGATATATTTTTCTAAAGTTTTTTTATTTAATTTGATTTATTTAAATCTAAATCAAATTAAGATAAAATTTACTTCAATCAATTTAAAATAAATCAAGCTTAATTCAATTTGGGCAATATTATTTATTATTTTTTGAAAATAATATTTATTTATTTCATAACAATCTTTTGAAACTCTTCTAAATTAATTAAAAATGGGTCAAATCAGATTGATTTTAGGTTTTTGGGTCAGCCTGAACTCAACCTGGTTTTACAAATGGGTCAAAATCATTACATGAAAATCACTCATTACCAGTGGAATTTTTCAGTGGCTAATTTTCCAGCGACATTCCGATGATTTTTCGATGGAAGACAATGAGACAATTTTTCTGATGAAAATTTTCAGCGGATTCTTTCCCATAAAATTTTCCTGCAGCTTTTTCAGTTTTTTCGGCAGAATTTTATAAATTTAATTAAATAGATTAAAACTTTAACTATTTAAATCATTTAACAAAAATGATAAAAAACAATATTAACTATTTCCTCAATTTAAGTAAAAAGATTTAAATAAAAAATTACTTTTAAACTATAATTTATTGTATTTTTTAAATTAGTAAATTTATTAGTATTTTTATTCATTATTAAGTTCATAATTTGTTTTAATTAAATTTTAATTTTAATTATTTATTTTAATTAATTTTTATTTTAAATTAATTAGTAATAATTAATTTTTATTTTATATTAATTATTATTTTTTATTTTTATAGTTAAATTAGTTAGTACATTAAATTTTATTTAATAACTTGATTTTGTATTAAAATATAGTTTAAATATAAAAAATTGACACTTAAAATGTATTTGCCTGTTCAACAATTTGGTTGAATATTTAAAACTCTCCCCAACCCACTCATGTTCGAAACTCTTGACAGGCGCGGGAGCGGGTGGGTTGTTGGGCTGGCGCAGGAGCCGACTACCAGTCTAGCGCACATGGGCAGCGTCCGGGCTGCTGGGCTGGCCCAGGAGCGGGCTACCAAGTTAGCGCACACGGGTAGCGTCCGGGCTACTGGGCTGGCGCGGAAGTGGGCTGCAGGGCTAGCGCACACGTGAATTTTTTTTTAATTATTTTTATTTAATTTTTTGGCGGATTAATTCAATAGGAAAGCTACCGGAAAAAGCCGTCAGAATTTATTTTCCTACGCGTGTTTTACCAGTAGAATTTTTTCAGCCGGAAAACTGCTGGTAAATTCTAAAACCGCCAAAAAATGATCAATTTTTGCCAAAAAATTCCGCCAGTAATAGATGATTTTCTTGTAGTGAATCCCTAACCCGAACCCGACCCAATTCGAGTTCGTGTTGACCCAAACTCAAAATTTTTGGGTCGGATTTGAGTTGATTTTTGGGTCATGTCAAATATTGATACCCTACTATTACATCATTTACATGCTTGAACTAATCTCAAAAACATCTCCTACATTTGCTGCCATATAGATGCAAGTACAAATCACAACAAAAAAATATCACTTAATTCTTCCCAACATATCAAAAAATTCAACTTTCCGTGAAACTTCTATTTTTGTTGGCCCAACTACCAGCACTAAAACACTATCAGAGGTACTTTCCTCTCATAAGGGCACATCATACCATCAAAAATATTCTCCAATCTTATCAGGCTATACTTTGCTGACATGGGTGAATAACACCCTCAAACCTCATAGGCTTCAACCTCAAAAATATATATTAGTGTTTGTCCATATCATTAGACCTCACATAAGAAATTATACTCCAAGCTTCACCCATTAATTGTGTTGCTAAGCTGATAAACTGAGATATCAAATCAGACTGATAGTAAGAGAAATACTATATACTCACACAGACTAACTGACACTCATCCCATTAATCATAACTGAATATGATGATCCATTAGACACTTAAACATTCACACAAAGTACATAGAATTGAACAAAACATACGCATAAAATAATAAAAAATGAATGCCCAATATTATATAGAACTATCTCACTTAATTATAAATATATTCCTATAGCTCTGTTTACAATTGGTTATCTAAAACATGACTTTGATATCAAAAAGGGATTGTCACAACCTAACTAAATTTACCACATAGATAGAAGGAGCCATAGCATGTTGGATGGTGATAGACAGAGCCCCAAGTTCTAGTTTTAAATTTTGATTTTTTGTTTCAAATATTAACAGACAATTGAGCTAATAATTAACTTTCAAGGAACAAAAATAAACTCATTCATAGTTTTTTTTTCCATTTTTATTCATCTTCAAAATGTATTTACAATAAAATCTCTACACTGCAATACATTACTAGCTACAGACTAGAATATAGCAAAGCATAGCATAGCCATACCTACATAAAATTAGAAAATTGAAAAAAAAAATATCTACATAGACTAAAATGATTAAAACCTACAATCTCATCTACTCAACTGACTTCTTACCCTTCCCCTAACATAAAATAGAATTTAGATTAGGAGTGAGCCAATACAGCTCATCAGTCACACTCACCAGTCTAAAATTTTAATACTCCATCTAATGTGCATTTATTTATTCAAAAGTAGTTAATTACATGTTATTATACTAATTAGAGTAATTCAGGTATATATAACATAAATTAAACAAAATTTACACTGAAAGTAAATGAATAAATACTTCATATATCATAGTAAAAAGTAATAAAGTTCTCTCAGGCACTTATGCCCCCTATTAGAAATAGATATTAGACTTCATACCCTTATGACTCCCTAAACCATCATATCATAAAATAGGCCTCTATAACTCCCAAATACTTAGCACATTAAATATTCAAAAACTCCAGCTCTTATAGCACTCAATACATTCAACATAATAAAACTTCCTTTAATATTAGAACTCCCAAAATCACATATTTCAAATAGATAAACTGACATGCCCCAAAATCTATATGGGAAATAATTGTATCTTTTATCTTTTAATAATAACAACTAGAGCTATCTAATTTCTTTCAATAATAAAATACATGTGTAATAAATATCTTAATCACAACATCAATAAACATTTCTATCATTTCTTTAAAAATTATATATAATAATCAAAACTCATATAGATACAATATATTGTCTATGCACTCCTAACCATAAAAAAAATAACTAAAACATAAAACAACAATAAAACCTTATGAATCATGTATCTCATCAATTTCACACTAGTCATAATCCTCTTTTTAGACATGAAATCATTACACCACATATAATGAACTTAAAAATCTCAACGTCATCAAAATCCTATTGCTAAACTCAAAACACATAAAGGAAATAATATGCACTTAATCATTCGATTCATAATAGTAGCAATCAATATGATTATAAATCTGTGTAATAATAATAAAATATATACTGAAATAATAAACTTAATAAAATTGTATAATATAAATGTTAAAGCAGTAAAGCAATAAATAATTATTTTTTAAATCATACATCATAGCAACACTGGCAAAATTTTAAGAAAATTATATAAACCAGTAAAGTAAAAGTATTGAGAAAAACTATCAAAATTTAAAGCAATACAATACAATACTATCCAATAATCATGTAAGAGTGTAAACATAATGCACAATTAGACCAATATTAGTATTATCTTCTTATATAACATATTCAAAAGAAATTATTCGCTAAGTAATAATAAATATAGTACCATAGCAGTAAATTAGTAGAGTAACATTAAATATGTACAGAAATAGTAAATCTATACATTAATAAAAAAATAGTTCATTAAATCAGTATCTTATATGTACACTAAATAAGTAAAAAATTATGGCTAGTGTGATATTTTTCTAGTAATTAGTAAATCAGTAATCGCTGGCTAAATTAATAAAGTTAGCACTTTGTTCGTAGTATAATAATTAACTTCTTACAACTCTCAATTAGTGAATCAATAGAGGATAACACCACAAATCACAATATTTAAAAGAAAGCCCGTCATGCCACTATCATGTACATGTATAAATCAGTCTCCAACCAACATTAGTGAATAATGAGCCTTTCTTATTGTTACATATATGATATTATAAAAGTAATAATGGACAACGATTACTTATTCACATGCTCATATTCATTCATAATGCCTGCATTAATAATATTATTATATTAAAATATCAAAAAAAAAAAATCCTATTCAAATAGTACATAATGCAATAATTTTTATTTTAACTAGTGAAATACGAAATCAACCATTCAAAATGATCAACATAATTAGTATTATATTATACCAAAGTAATGCGGAGGAAGTTCACTAAATAGGAGAAAATACAATAAAATTAATTTAGGAAAATCAAACCGTAGAAATCAAAATCTTTCAAAGTAAAATATGATAGAAGTCACCACAACAATCTAAAGAAATTTCGTAAAAGCTACGAAACAAATTGGCAGCCAAAACCTCAATTTCTCTTTCTTCTCACCTCCATCCCTTCTCCCCCTTCTTCCTTTCCTTCCAGGACAAGCCAATGAGAGAGGGAGGGAGGGTTGGATGTAGCAAGAGAATATATATATATATATATAAACTCATTTTAGTGCATGACGTTATAATGCCCAAGTGACCCAACGATATTCTACCACATGTGAGTTATTATAAAATACAAAGTTAAGGTATCAAGGCACCACTCTCTAGCACTTCTCTGCGCTCCATGCAACTTTTTGAAAAATATGAAATGCTTATTATTTAAACATAGAGCTATTATGTAAACACTTGTAAAATTGCATGTCAATAAAATAAATGAAAATAACTAATTTGAAGAAATTCACATAATGCTATACCGGTGGCGCACAATTTCAACAACTGAGTAGAATTTCAAAATATTAGACTTTCACCATATTATCAAGAATTGTTGACAAGATTATTTTGAAGCTTTAAATGTTTTACAATATAATTTTTGATGTCTAAAATATTTTCTAATTTGCTAATAATATCACAATTTTCAATTTACTCGTTAGAATTTTTTAAAGAAATAGCTAAAATGTCTGAAATACTCATGTCTACAACATTAAAAAAAATTACATAATATAAGTATAACAAATATGAAGTTATCCCCATTTTACATTACAAATTTATAATTTAAATCAGAAAAATCTCAAAATTTTATATTATTAAAATCTAAATTAAGCAAAGTGTAACATATCTCGATTTAGATAACTTTTTGAATTGGGCCAACAGTAGAAAAATCACCCAAACTAGTTTTCTCTTTATGGAATCTCTCCCACTCTCTAGGCCACAACTCAAACACCAGAGAGTTTTGGCCAAAAAAATGATTTTAAAGTGGAATGTGATTTTTTTTTTATAAAAAAATGACCTAGCGTTCCGGTGCTTGAAGACCCAACACTACAATGCTCTCAACAGAGAGCACAACACTACAATACCCCAACCAATGCCACATCATCGCCTCAAATTATTTTGAAAGACGGAGAGCTCAAAGAGTAGTGCCACCAACCCCAATGTCGTGACACTCCAAAGGAAAATTATAATTTTGAGTTTCATGCTCACAGACCCCTCTGACCCACCTCAAAAAAATTTTCATGGATTTATACACTCACAAATACTCACAAATACATACATATTGAAAAATATAAAAATTTTACTACACCATTCTTACCAGACTGAGTTAGAACACTGTTGCGGTAGATATTACATGTAGTTAGGCATCGATGGTCAGATGATCGTAATTGAGTAATAGTGTCAGAGGATCATAGTTAAGCGATAGCAGTCGATGGACCCTTAATTATTGGCAATGCTGGTTAGGGCAATACAATTAGGAGACATTAATTAAAGGATTATATTTGGGGAAGATGGTTAGGGGATTGTAGTAGATGAGAGTGGTTGGAAGACTGTAGTCTAATGAAGGTGATCAGAGGATTATAGTCGGGAGACTATGGTCAAAGGTAGGGCTGCAAACGAACCGAGCCAAGTCGAGTATGTGTGTGTTCTTATTTGAGTTTGTTTATTATCAGATTCTTCAAGTTCGGTTCAAGTTTGATTTGAGTTCTTTTGTTTGTGTTCAAGTTTGGTTCGTTTAAATTAATGGTGTTCATATTTGATTCATGTTCGATTCATTTCTTACTTATCAATTTTAAACAAATCAGACTTATCGAGCTATAAATGAGCTCTACTTCTAAATGTTCATTAGCTTAATAAACAAGCCTTGTCAAGCCTTTTTTTAAAAAAATTAGCGAAGTTTTGTCATGCCTTAAAAAAAAAGCCTTGTCAAGCCTTTTTTTAAAAAATTACATCGAGCTTATTCGTGAACATATCTAGCGATGTTTTTTTAAACTATCAAACAAGCTCGTTCACAAACATATCTAATGAGTACTCTTGATCTATCAAATGAGCCCAGTCATGAACATGCCTATTACTATTTTTGAGCTACCAAATGAGCTCGTTCACAAACGAACAATCTATGATTTATCTTATATTTATTCAAAGAGTGGATTTTTTGTGATTTTAGATGGATGTGAGAAGTAAATATAAATTATTAAACGATTTTAAATGGTATTAGAAAAAAAAAATTATTAAATTTAACAATATATTTTTTAAAACTCTATTATAGTTCTAATTGAGCTTCTTAGTCGAGCTCTAATTGAGCTTCTTAATGAGTTTATTCACAAGCGTTAAACGACACTGTTCATGAACATAAACGAATGAACACCAAGTTGTTCAAGCTTGTTTATTTAGCTATCGATTATTTATCAACAGTATTCAAGCTCGTTCGTTTACATTATCAAACAAACATGAACAAACTCTTATCAAGTCGAGCCACGAGTAGTTCGTTGAACGCTCGGTTCATTTACATGGCTAGTCAAAGGACCATGATAAGATGACAAAGGTTAGAGGGCCATAGTGGGGCGACAGTGGTCAGATGATCATTATTGGGTGATAGTGATTGACGGATCATAGTCATGTGACAAAGGTCAGATGATCATAATTGGGTGATAATGATGGCCAGGAATATAGTCAAGTAACGATGCTCGAAGAATAATAAATGGGTGATAGTGGTAAGAGGCTCGTAGTAGGTGGTCACAAAGGTCCAATGTTGGTGATTAGATGCTAGTGGTGACATAATGTTGATTTGATGATTATGGTCATATGGTAATGATTCGATGATAATGACTTGATGACAGTGATCTAATGGCAATGATCTAATGATGATAGTTTGATAGTGGTGTTCCATTAGTGTTGTTTGTTGACAGTGGCCCAATTGTAGTAATAGGACGATGGTGGTTTGATAATAGGTTGAACAATTTTGATTCGGTGGAGCTTCGTGATACTTTTAGCCTCTAAGTTCCTCGTAACTCAAATGAACTTCCCATTATGTACATAGTATGGCCTATTAATAGAATTTTAAGAGTGATTGTTCTCATAAATATAGCCATGCAAAGACTCGAACAAGGGTGGATGGAAAAAAAAATTAAAAAAATTGGGATATGGAAGTAATAGAACCGGGATTTAATGAATAAAAAACAATTTTAGGTTTACGTAAAGTCCTATTCGCTCTTTCACAGGCTGCATCGCGCAGCCGCTGCAGCCGCTCTTTCACGTTTATTCACGCAGGCTACGCCGCTGCTGCGCTGCAGCCGCTCCTTTCACCGTTCCTTCGTGTTTCTTCCGGCGATGCAGGCGACCGGCGACGGCGGACGACGGTCGGAGTCGGAGACCGAGACGAGCCGACGACTTAGAAGTTCATTTAGAAGTTTTACCTGTTTCACCGAGACGACGAAGGTATTTTTTTAACAAAAACCTGTTTCACCGAGACACCGAAATACCGAATGACCTCATTTAGAAGTTCTAAAGAAACTGATGTCTCTGACTCTCTCTCTCTTGTCCAAGGAGGCAAGGACGCGACGACTCTTTCCTACTTCTGCCTTCCGAGGACAAGATGCTTGCCTTTGGCTGGACCTGATGTTTGGTCGAACTTCGGCCGTGAGGACGTGAGGTTTTTTTTTTTTCTTTAATTTTTTCATTTTCTGCTAGAAGTCTAGAAGTCATGACCTGCAATTAATTTAAATTATGCATTCATGCCTTAGTTTTGGTTGATTTTATAAGTTTTATATTTTGGTCATTTTTTGAATAGATATATAATCAGATTAATGTTAAGGAATCTTTGAGTTGGAATATTATGGAGAGATATTTCAAACGATCATCGGTTTCAAAAACATCAAATGACAATAGCAATCAAGTTGAAGATCATAAAGAAAAGCGTATTCGAGTGGAAACTGATTTACTTAACAAACTAGAAGTAAGCATTGAAAATCTTCCATCTAATCCAGGACTACGAATTCCCATTATTGATTTTAATCCTAATATTCGGGATGAAGTTCGAAGACTATATTTATAACGAGGGCCATTTCAACTGCGTAGTCATGATTTTCCAAAAACTAAATTCAGGATGAAAGACAGAAGATTTAATCCTACTTGGTTTGACAAGTATTCAAATTGGCTAGAGTATAACATAAGCAAAGATAAATCATACTGTCTTTATTGTTATCTATTCAGAAAACCAGGTAGAGGCAATGAAGATGAAGAAGCATTTAATAAAAATGGATTTTCAAATTGGAAGAAAACAAACAAATTTGATCTTCATGTAGGAGGGCAAAATAGTGCGCATAATAATGCTAGACGTAGTTCTGAAGATCTACTAAAACAAAGTCAACATATTGGATTTGTGTTCCAAAATCAAACAAATCAAGCTACATCTGCATACCGTATCCGCCTCAATACTTCTATTGATTGCATAAGATTTCTTTTAAAGCAAGGGCTAGCTTTCCGAGGTCATAATGAGTCTTCTACATCCAAAAATTAAGGTAATTTTCTAGAACTATTGCAATTTTTTGCTGAACATAACAAAGACATAGACGATGTGGTTTTAAAGAATGCTCCTGAGAATTTAAAGTTAATTGCACCTGAAATTCAAAAAGATATTACTAGATCATTTGCTATTGCTATTACAAAGTTTATATCAGAGGAGATTGGTGATAAATTCTATTCAGTTTTAGTTGATGAATCACGTGACACATCCGCTAAGGAGCAAATGACAATCATAGTTCGCTTTGTTAATAAGAAAGGCAACATAGTGGAACGATTTTTGGGGATTTCTCATGTATCAAATACTGCTGCAAATAGTCTTAAATTGGTGACTGAACAACTACTATCAACATATGGTTTGAGTATATCTAGAATACGGGGTCAAGGCTATGATGGCGCTAGTAATATGAGAGGGGAGTTTAATGGTTTGAAAGCTCTCTTTCTGAATGAAAATCAATCTGCGCATTACATTCATTGTTTCTCACATCAACTTCAATTAGCATTGGTGGCGGTGGCGAAAAGTCATGTTCATATTGCTTTGTTGTTCACTAACATTTCAAGTGAAATGGATCTTGTTGGTGTTTCTTGTAAGCGTCGCGACCAAGTTCGATAAATACAACGTGAGAAGATATTAAATGAACTACAAAGTGGAAATCTTTTATCTGGGCAAGGCTTAAATCAAGAAATAACACTTAGGCGTGCTGGTGATACGCGGTGGGGTTCACACTATGAATCAATTTTGAGATTAATTACAGTGTTCTCTACAGTAATTGATGTTTTGGAAATCATTTTGGAAGATGGCTTAAGCTCAGAACAAAAAGGTGAGGCATATGCTTTATTAGAATCTTTACAGACGCTTGAGTTTACTTTTTGCCTACATCTTATGAAAGATATTCTTGGTATCACTAATGAACTATCACAAGCTTTACAGAGAGGAGAACAAGATATTATTAATGCTATGTCTTTGGTTCGTATATGTAAAAAAAGACTGCAGGATATGAGAGATAACAAGTGGACCGACTTCATCAATAATGTAACCTCATTCTGTTAGTAACAAAAAATCAATGTTCCACATATGGATGACAAGTGGGTTGCTCGTGGTCGGTCACGCCGTAGAGCTCAAGATATAACAAATTTATATCATTTCCGGGTTGAAATTTTTTACATAGTGCTTGTTATGTAGCTTCAGGAGTTAAACAATCGATTTACAGAAGTAAATACCGAACTGTTATTGTGCATTGCATGTTTGAATCCTAATGATGGATTTCATGCATTCAACAAAGACAAGTTGATTCAAATGACACAGTTTTATCCAACTGATTTTAGTCTTGTTGATCGGGCGGTTCTTGAAAATCAATTGGATACTTATATCATGGATATGTGATCTGATGATCAGTTCACCTCATTAAAAGATGTTGGAAGTCTTGCTGAGAAAATGATCCAAAGTAGGAAGGATATAATATATCATGTTGTTTTTAAACTACTAGAATTGGCATTGGTATTAACTGTTACTATAGCCGACGTTGAAAGAGCATTTTCTGCCATGAATATTATAAAAAATTGGCTGCGAAATAGGATTGGCGATCAATTGATGAATGATTTATTACTTGCTTATATTGAAAAAGAAATTTTGGATTCTATTGATAATGAAGTTATCATTCAACTCTTTCAGAATATGAAGAGTAGACGTTATAAATTGTAAGTTGTTTACTATCTTGTATTTAATATTATGTGTTTTGGGATAATTATTAATAAAAAATTTTTAAAACTGTCTATGTCGGTCCCAAGCCCGGATGAAAAAAGTTGAGAGAAAATTTTACTAAGTTAATTTAGGCCCCCCCTTTCCTGGCTCCGCCACTAGACTCGAACACTTTATTATGCGACAAATATTGATTCACTCAATCTTAGATTATTCTTTCAACATTCAAATGGTTGATTTGAACTCATTTGGAGTTAAATTATATTACCTTTGGTTTTGATTGACTCTTCACACTGAGAAGTCTAATTTGACTAGTCCATATGATTCTAAATTTAGTTCTAAAACCTTTTAATTCAAATATGCATAAAGATTCGTCCCTAATCGAACTGATTTTTTATGGCATATCAACATACATATCATATGAATTTACTGTTTTTATATATCTAACATTTATAAAGTAAATAAAAACATTTATAAATTAGATATATAAATATATAACAATATATATCTAATTTATGGTAAGTTTGTAAATTCCCTTCTCAAATTTCGTCCAGGAATTCAACTGAGTCGCATTATTCTTGATTTGGAGTCTTTATCATTCAACTAAGCAAAGTCGATGAAAATAGGAATTGGCCTACAAGAAGCAAGATTTAAAAGAAAGCACGTCAGAGAGTTCACGCAATTTTCGACGACGACCCGTTGCCCAGAAGAACACAGAGAAGAGAATGGCATCTATTTACGGTCGGCCATGGCGAGCTCTTCCTCTCCTAATCTCATCCTCATAAACCAACTTCTTCCCATACTTAAAAAACCTCGAAAGCTCTCCCAAATTCTCCAAATCCATGCCCAATCCATCATCAACTCCCTGCTACTACAGCGGTCCTTTGCAAGTCGACTCCTTTTTGCTTTGTCCCAACTTCCTAGCCATTCATCATCGAAATCTACAGCTTCCTATGCAGAGCTCATCTTCTTACAAATCCAAAACCCCAACTCCTTTCTATGGAATACCATAATTAAGATTCACGCACAGAGCTCAAAACCTTGCAAAGCCATCCATTTCTTCATCCAAATGCGGCGACATGGCGTTGATTTTGATGATTATACATACCCTTTTGTTCTCAGTGCCTGCAGCTCGATCCCAGGGCTCGAGCAAGGTATTGCCATTCATGGAGAATTGCTGAAAAGAGGAGTTGAGGCGGATTTGTTTGTGAGGAACTGTTTAATTACTTTGTATTGCAGGAACGGTGAGATCTCCCTGGCTCGGAAAGCTTTCGATGGATTCGAAGCTAAGGATTTGGTCTCCTGGAACTCAATGATGGCTGGATATGCAGGTTGCGGTCAAATGGTTGAAGCACAGAAACTGTTTGATGAAATGCCTGAAAGGGACAATTTCTCTTGGGCCATCTTGATTGATGGATACGGCAAGAGGACTGGAAACGTTGAGCGTGCTCAGCTGCTGTTCGACGAACTTCATTCAAAGGATATAGTCATCTGGAATTCAATAATCAACTGTTATGCTGGTGCAGGAAACATGAGCATGGCTCGAGAACTGTTCGATAAAATGCCAAAAAGGAATGTGATTTCATGGAGTATCCTAATTGATGGTCATGTTCGACATGGTGATCCAAAGGAAGCCCTGATCCTCTTTCAGCAAATGCTCCGGTACGGCACGAAGCCTGATAGAGTTGCAGCGCTCGGCGCGATCGCATCATGCGCTCAATTGGGTGCACTTGATCAGGGATGCTGGGTCCATTCCTATCTGAAAAAGAACAAATTTTTTCTCGATGACATCATCCTAACAGCCTTGATTGATATGTACATGAAATGTGGGAGCTTGGAAGTGGCAAGAAGGCTTTTTGAGAAGATAAACAATATAAGTGTTGTGGCTTGGAATGTGATGATAGTAGGACTTGGGATTAATGGTCATGAAATTGAGGCTGTTGAGGTTTATCACAGAATGATAAGAGAAGGTGCATTCATGGATGACTTAACTTTCCTTGGTGTCCTCACAGCCTGCAGCCATGGAGGCTTGGTCAGTGAAGCAATGAGGATATTTAGCAGAATGAGGAATGATTTCATGATTGAGCCTAAACTGGAACATTATGGTTGCTTGGTTGATCTCCTTGGCCGTGCAGGGAGATTAACTGAAGCTTTCGGCGTTATAAAGATCATGCCCATGGAACCCACTGCAACCTTTTGGGGCTCACTTCTTGCAGCTTGTCGAAAGCATAGGTGTGTGGAGTTGGCAGAGCTTTCTGTTAGAAAGCTTGTCAGTCTTGGAGCGGATGATTGTGGCGTTTATGTGCTGATGTCTAATGTTTATGCAGATAAAGGTATGTGGGATGATGTGTGGAGGATGAGAAGGTTGATCAGTGAAAGAGGGATGAATAAGGAGATTGGAAGGAGTGTGGTGGAGGTTGATGGGATTGTTCAGGAGTTTGTGAGCGGGGATTGCTCACATCTTAGAGAGAGAATTTATGAAGTCATATGGAGTTTGTCTCTTGCATTAGATTGGAGTAATTAGGCATCCACTTTGCTATTAGGTTTAAGTAAATAGTATTTGCCTGATAAATGTATTTTAAATTCTTGAAGGTCCCATCAATTTGGACTTGGGAAAATTTTTAGACTAAGCATAATTAATACTTGTATTAAACATTTAAGATTGTTTAAAAAATTAAAGTAGGAAAAGTCGTCATTTAAACGAGCAACTTATGCTGATTAGGCACTGCTAAATCAGCTAGTCGTTATCATAAGAAAATTAGGTTTAATATAAGTCGCCGAAATAATCTGTGACTTATGTTAGTCGTCCATTCAACATGTGACTTACATTATGAATTTAAAAAAGAAGAAGAAGAAATTGTTATGTGATGACATTGAATACTGAAGTAGTAGTTGTGACATATATGATTTAAGACATGTGATTTGAGTTGTAAAGATTTGTTCCATAAATATTAAAGAAGATATTTTCTTCCTAACTAGATCTAGAAAATATTATGAAAAATCTAGCACAACCCAAAGACTAATCTAGCACAACGAAATTTACAACCACTATAACTTGGTTTCTCTCTTAAGTTTTAACTCTAAAAAATACATATGCATTTACAACAAATAATAAACAACAAACAACAAAAAAACTAAAATTTCTACTTACCCAATGTGTCCAAACAGTTGGCCAAACACGAATAGCAAGCTAGGGCACGGACGAACTTCGACGACATGATAATGAGAAGAAGCTGTAAGGATGGGGGGATTTTAACAAGGCATAATTATGCATGCCCAGTCACCATGTCACGTCGTCCATTGACCATATGACTCGGGTCAAAGTCGCCCAATAAACATGCTACTTTGCCTACTTTAAAATTTTATTAATGATGTTCTTAATCACTTAATACAACTTTAATTAAAAATTTTTCCTATCAAAACCATAGGGGGCAGATCTATGATTCCATCTTAATATTTTGTCGGATGAGCATGAGGAGCTCTTGTTTGTTATATGATTAAGACAATGATAAGGTCAAGCGCCCATAGTTCACTGTAATATTTTACATATAAAAAAATTTTAAAATGGTTTCCAAAATAAATTATTTGTGCATGGTTCATTTAGTTGCAAAGTATCACGTTGTACCAATTCAGTTTATGAATTACATAAAACTGGTCCATCTTATGTTATAATTGTAATATAAAATTGATCGCAACTTAATTTCTTAATTTTACAAGATTGATCCCAATTTTGTCTCATAGGATCATTTTAGATCAATTTTATATAGACAGGTGACTAAATCGGTGCACTACAACATTTGAGACTAAAATAATCATATACAAATAATCGAGACTATTTCGAAATTTAATCTTTATATAAAAATAATGAGAGAGAGAGAGATTTTGTCTTAATAGAACTATGAAAATATGGGTGAAATCATATAATAATAGACACAAATTAACAAAAAGAAAAGCATGATTAGGTAACATCCAAGGCCTAACAAAATTGAAAGCTTTGCTCACAGCATAAATTTTCCCCATCTCTAGACCTGTCAATTTCTAGCTAAACGGGTCGAAATTCCAGACCCTAACCCGACCCGTTATTTAACCGGGTCAACCCGAACCCGAGAATTTCGGGTCGGTTTCGGATCGGGTTTTCGGGTCAGATCAATTGTTGACAGGTCTACCCATCTCCATCTATTGCCTTTTCTTCAACAGTCATCTGCTGCGTATTATTCTAGGCCAAAACGTATTAATTTTTAATAATTATAAAATGTTAACTATAGTTCTAACATGCAAGTCAGGATGGCCGAGTGGTCTAATGCGCCAGACTCAAGTTCTGGTCCTCGAAAGAGGGCGTGGGTTCAAATCCCACTTCTGACATAAATTTATCTAATTTCTTTTAACCCCTTTTGGTAGTGGACAAATATTATGTCATAATTTTTCTTTTTTGAGTTTCATTGAGCATTGTGTGAAATAAAATTTGCAATATTTTTTCATTTAAATATTTTAAAGTGAACAAAAAAATGAAAATATGATTACTTTTAATTTAAATTTTGTATATCTTGAAAAATTTTGTGACTTATATATCTTTAATACATGGATCATTTAGTTCTTAAGAAGACGAGTTAATACCAATTTTGAATCTTATAAATCACAATTTTTTTAGTGATAATAAAATATGATGTACAATTAAGATTTATTTTGGTTGAACTAATCATTGAAATGTTTTTTATCTATTATTTTTATTACACTAGTGGTGTTGATAGATTATAGATGCACCCTCTGCTAGGCAGCAGTCATAGATAGAACCGCATTCAACACCTCCCCCAATAAATAGGCCACTTGTTCGAACACATTGATCAAATTGGCTTAGGAGCGAGATTATCCTATCATTTGTTTTATCAAATGAAGGTACCATATGATGCATCCATTGTATTGATCTCATGAGCTTAAATGACACCCTATATCACTTATTCTTATTTAAATATTTTATTGGGGGACTATTTTGAAAATCAAATCTCCTTAGATGCTAAATTCAAAATTTAAATATCAAAACTCTAACTTAATAATTTCTTCTTGAGTAGTGGGCTTCTATAATAAATCTTGATTGGGCACTTGTTTTAGCATTTACTGTGCTCTTGTAATTAGATCAATCAAGATTTATTACATTTAGTTGGGCTTCTTAAGGTAAACAACAACACTTTTCAAGTTAGTTAAGGATGGATTCACCAAACGGGATCAAACTGAAAATGTGGATATGCTAAGTTAACATTTCACATATGACTTGTGAATGAAGTCAGCGACGAATTTCCTCCTCTTATGGGTTAAAGACTCATCAAAAGGAGAAATTATTAGGTACGGAGTGCGGACGGGAGAACCGTCTGCACACTAGTATAAAACAGTGTTCGGTACCGTTCGGTACCACTCGGTACCGCTGGGTACCGCTTGGTACTCTGTGTCTGTGCAGACGGTTCTCACCCCGTCTGCACTCCGCACCTAATAATTTTTCCATCAAAAGAGAGCAAATCGGAAAACTATCTGAAATTATTGCGTGCGCTTACTAGACCATTTGGAGGTTAATCAGGACGCGCCAAATCACCCGATACACAACAGTATATTGTAATGATATTGCACATCATGATTAGTCTCCGGACAGCATCAGCTGACTGTGCGTAATAATTTTGCAAAAACTACAGCATAAGCGACAGGCTAAGCTATCCGAAAGCTAGAAATTTCAAGCCTAAGGAGGACGCCATCCTATAAAAACGTAGAATAAAAACTAGAAATGCCAAGTATGAAGGATTAGAAATGTTAGGCTTGGAGAGTATGCCAAGCTAGACAGCCAAAAACAGGGTTAGAAATATGTGAAGCTCTGTACGCACGGAAAGCTAGACAAAGCTTGAAGGACTTGAACCGTAAAAGCCGATGAGTATTCCAAACTAGACAGAAGAAGGAATATATGAAATGCCAAGCTAGAAAAAGCTTGAATAAAGACTGGAAATTTTATTTGAATGAATATAATCACAAAAATATATTTAACTTATATGACCTCTTAAATTTTAAGGTTTAAAGTTATAATTATATTTATGATTTTTAAAATAATCAATTTCTACACCATGTCATTCTTTTACTGTACCACAGCTCGATACCGAGGCTTGGTATCGCGGCATCCAGACATAGAGCTACATTGGGCGTCCGCACATAATAATCTCTCCTCATAAAGACCCTTAAACTGTAACAGCCCATATGTTGACAACAGACATTATAAATCTAATTTACCATAATATATATATTAGTGAAATCTCCTGTACATTAAATTTTGAACGGAATTAATATATAAATATTTTGATGAATATGATTTATAGTCACTTTTGCTAAATTTATTTGAAATGATAGATATCTAATGACTCTAACAAATTAATCGAAAGATAAAAATTAATAATTCTTTCAAATTTAGATCCTGAGATGTTAGATAAACTACCCCTACAAAACATCAATCTAATTATACAACAAAAATATTACTGAAAGCTGAGAATTTTGAATATTTGTAAAATATTAACGATAATTTTCTTTTAAATAGAAACATATTTAAGTTTGTTGCGTCCTAGAATATTCGCGGCGGTAGAGAAATATATGGTTAACGTCTTAACATTGTACGAAGATCTAGCACACAAGCAGATAAGAGAGGGGGTGAAACATTCATAAGAGACACCAGAGTTTTTACTTGGAAAACCCCTAAAAAAGGGGAAAAACCACGAGGCCTGGCCCAGTTTGAACGAATCCACTAGTATTTGTAGTCGATTACAAATGAGGACTTCTTAGGGAGAAGGCCTTGGCTTGATGTCAAAAATGTACATCATATATAGTGTATTACATGGTGGGAGTTACAATAGATGTATTTATTTTGTCAGCACGACCATAGTTGATAGGATGAGGTCGGAAAGACTGTTGACTGGTGATGGAGGTCGGAAAGACCATAGTAGGCGATGGAGGTCGGTAGGACCGTAGTCGGCAGGAGACCGAGGTCTAAAAGACCGTTGTCTGTTGATGGAGGTCGAAAGGACCATAGTAGGCCACAGAGGTCGGTAGGGCCATAGTCGACAGGAGACCAGGGTCTGAAAGACCGTTGTCTGGTGATAGAGGTCGGAAGGACCATAGTAGGCGACGGAGGTCGGTAGGGTTGTAGTCGGCAGGAGACCAGGGTCTGAAAGACCATTGTCTGGTGATAGAGGTCGGAGTGACCATAGTAGGCGACGGAGGTCGGTAGGACCGTAGTTGGCAAGAGACCAGGGTCTGAAAGACCGTTGTCTGTTGATGGAGGTCGGAGTGACCATAGTAGGCGATGGAGGTTGAAATGACCGTAGTCGGCAGTATTCTGGGAGAACTATGGGCATCAGGTGGTGGCCTGGTGGAGCTCAAGGCCTCAAGTAGTGGTTTGGCGGAAGTTTAGGCCTCATGTGATGATTTGGTGGAGCACACGACCTTTGATGATAATCTGGCGAAGACAAGGGCCTCTGGCAAAGGTGAGGGCCTCTGGCGAAGGTGAAGGCCGCTGGTAAAAGTGAGGGCCGCTGGCGAAGGTTAGGGCCTCTGACGAAGGTGAGGGTCTCTAGAGAAGGTGAGGGCCTCAGATGAAGACGTCAGGCCTGAAAGCTGGGCCTTGAGCAGAACGTCGGACCTGAATGTCGGGCCTTGAGATGGTGATGATGCGAAACTCCGGCGGTGGTCCGGCGAGGCTCCGGCGGTGGTCCGGAGAGGCTCCGGTGGTGGTCCGGCGAGGCTCCTGCGGTGGTCCGGCGAGGCTCCTGCGGTGGTCCGACGAGGTTCTGACGGTGGTCGAGGAGGAGCTTCTTCCTTCTCCTCTTCCTCTTCTCTTCTTGCTTGACTCTCCTTCTTGTGAAGAATGAGGGCTCTATTTATAGATTTTCTAGAGTGGCATAGCTCGTAAATAGGCGTGAGATCAGAGGCGAATAGGGAGTGGTCGAATGGACGACCGATATCGAATCCTACGATCGTGCACCGTTTGTTGGACATTTGAAGGTCTTAGAGATGTCGGAATTCGGCGATCTTGGGCTCGTTGGATTCTTCTCGTCGAGCCGTTCGATTCGAGTATAAGCTCGTTAAAATCAGAGATCGTTTGGTATCTCAAATTGCGGTATGAACCTTCTAACAGCGCTTCGGGTCCATGATTCAGACCCATTTGGACTTGGATCGAGTTGCATTTGGTGTCGTTGGGTTCGTATTTTCGAGACACTCAGTTCGACTGTAATTTTACTGAAATCGGAGTTCGGATGGTCTCCGAATTAATTTTTGAAGTTTCCAATTTGATTTTGCATCGAAATTTGCGCCCAGTTAAGATAATTTTTGTTGACGTATCAGTTGCCCTCCTATTTTCGGACATTGACGCTCCAGAAGTCCGAAAATTTGTGTGTCGACATTAAACATTGGCCGAATAGAAAAAAATTACGTTCAAAAAATGTAAATCTTGCTCAAACTCGATCATAGAAGTCCCGTTGAGTCCCGAAAGTGTCAAAATTGAGTCTGAAACGTCGAAAAACGTGTTAAGGGACCCCAAAAACGTCCGATTTGGACCGTCCTGGCCGAACATCGGGCCCGGACACGCTTAGGTGATCGAACCGGCCGGCCACCGGACTAATGGGCGCGCTGTTTGGGGCTGGCAGCCGGCAGTTGCCGGCTGCAAATATATATATTTTTTAACCGCGCGGCGGTTTTCCTTCAAAACCGCCCACTCCACTTCTTTTTTTTTTTTTTAACG
>NW_021318832.1:4222833-4224676 GCF_001605985.2 Dendrobium catenatum | reverse complement strand
GAGAGAGAGAGAGAGAGAGAGAGAGAGAGAGAGAGAGAGAGAGAGAGAGAGTAGGAGAGTGGGAGAGTGGGAGAGTGGGAGAACTCCCTCTTTTTTTCTATAAATAGGCCCCCTGGGTCTTATTTCTTGCACATTCTCCTTCTCTTCTCTTCTCTCAGTAGAGGCCTTCCCCTGCTCCTTGGACAATTCCATTGTCCAATAGCAGGGTCCCTCTTTGCGAGAAAAAGCTTTCTTCTCCTTCTCTTCTCTCAATTGAGGCCTTCCCCTGCCCCTTGGACAATTCCATTGTCCAATAGCAGGGTCCCTCTTTGAGTTGAAGAGACCCTTCTTTCTTCCTCCTCCTCAAGCTGAGGCCTTCACCTGGTATTGTGCAGGCGGTATTCCTTGTGTAATTCTAGGGCACCTCGCTGAATTGAAGAGACCCTTTTTTTCTTGTGAGAGATCCCACAACCAAGAGAGATATGTCCGACCAAAGTTCGCTTACATGCAAAAGTCTGGTGACGGGTGTAATTCTAGCGTCGGATGAAAATTTGTCTACTGGCAGAAGTTCGACGACGGTTAGTAGTCCGACGGCACGCAGAAATCCGATGCCGGGTAGAGGTACAATGTCGGGTAGAAGACCGATGAAAGTCCGTCGACGGGCAGAAGTCCGACGACGGGTAGTAGTCCGATGGCAAGCAGAAGTCCGACGACAAGAAGAAGTCTGATATTGGGTAGAAGTACTGTGTCGGGTAGAAGACCGACGAAAGTTCGTCGACGAGGAGAAGTCCGACGACGAGTAGGAGTCTGCTGACGAGCAAAAGTCTGATGACAAGGAGAAGTCCGACATCGAGTAGAAGTACTGAGTCGGGTAGAAGACTGACGAAAGTCCCTCGACGGCCAGTAGTCCGTCGATAGGTAGTAGTCCGACGATACACAGAAGTCCGACGTCGGATATTAGTCCGTCGAAAGTCCTGCAAGGCAAAAATTCAGCGACAGGAGGAAATTCAACATCATGTAGAAATTTAGCTTTGTGCAGAAGTCCATTGACGACATTCTGGTGACGTTAAGCAAGGATGTATAATCTATCTGAGGTTGTTTGTCAGAGCCTTTGCTTGATGATGTTAACCGATATTGGATCCACCAATGAAGTAAGACCTATCCGAGGTTGTATGTTAGAGCCTTTGCCCGATAACGTTAACCTGCATGAAAGAGGTCGAAAAAATCCACCAAAGGTGTGAGACCTATCCGAGGTTGTATGTCGGAGCTTTTGCTTGACAACGTTAACTTGTGTGGAAGAGGTCGAGAGAATCCACCAAGGATGTAGGACCTATCCGAGGTTGTATGTCGAAGCCCTGCTCGACGACGTTAACCTGTGTGGAAGAGGTCGAGAGAATCCACCAAGGATGTGAGACCTATCCGAGGTTGTAAGTCGGAGCCTTTGCTCGACGACGTTAACCTGTGTGGAAGAGGTCGAATCGGATCCCCCTGTGATCGATTTTGCCTTTATTGGGAGAAGGCGAATGCCGTGTGTATCCCTAATCAAAGGTTAAGAGGGGTCTATCTTTAGACCATTACTGCCTTTTTGAGGTTGAGATTAAGACCTTGCCCAAGGAGTAGAAAGTCCAGCAGGGGACTGTATGGAGCTTACTATTGATAGGAAGTATCATTGCATTTGCTGAGATTTTCCTAAAATATCTTCTTAATATTTGAAATATTGAAGGGAACTTTTTGACCATAGTCGGAGTTAAGGTTGCCCCCCAATCCGCATCTGATTCTTATGAAATTGATGCAGCAATGAATGATGTCAAGAAGTTGATAAGGGCGATCTTTTGAGATAGGAGCAATAATTGCCCCCCCCCCC
>NW_021318832.1:4202330-4222818 GCF_001605985.2 Dendrobium catenatum | reverse complement strand
CCCCCCCCCCCCCAGTCGGGAATCACTTTCCCACAGACGGCGCCAAACTGTTGCGTCCTAGAATATTCGCGGCGGTAGAGAAATATATGGTTTAACGTCTTAGCATTGTACGAAGATCCAGCACACAAGCAGATAAGAGAGGGGGTGAAACATTCATAAGAGACGCCAGAGTTTTTACGTGGAAAACCCCTAAAAAAGGGGGAAAACCACGGGGCCTGGCCCAGTTTGAACGAATCCACTAGTATTTGTAATCGATTACAAATGAGGCCTTCTTAGGGAGAAGGCCTTGGCTTGATGTCACAAATGTACATCATATATAGTGTATTACATGGTGGGAGTTACAATAGATGTATTTATTTTGTCAGCACGACTATAGTTGATAGGATGGAGGTCGGAAAGACTGTTGACTGGTGATGGAAGTCGGAAGGACCATAGTAGGCGATGGAGGTCGGTAGGACCGTAGTCGGCAGGAGATCGAGGTCTAAAAGACCGTTGTCTGTTGATGGAGGTCGAAAGGACCATAGTAAGCCACATAGGTCGGTAGGGCCGTAGTTGGCAGGAGACCAGGGTCTGAAAGACCGTTGTCTGGTGATAGAGGTCGGAAGGACCATAGTAGGCGACGGAGGTCAGTAGGGCCGTAGTCGGCAGGAGACCAGGGTCTGAAAGACCATTGTCTGGTGATAGAGGTCGGAGTGACCATAGTATGCGACAGAGGTCGGTAGGACCGTAGTTGGCAGGAGACCAGGGTATGAAAGACCGTTGTCTGTTGATGGAGGTCGGAGTGACCATAGTAGGCGACGGAGGTCGAAATGACCGTAGTCGGCAGTATTCTGGGAGAACTATGGGCCTCAGGTGGTGGCCTGGTGGAGCTCAAGGCCTCAAGTAGTGGTTCGGCAGAAGTCTAGGCCTCATGTGATGATCTGGTGGAGCACACGGCCTTTGATGATAATCTGGCGAAGACAAGGGCCTCTGACAAAGGTGAGGGCCTCTGGCGAAGGTGAAGGCCGCTGGTAAAAGTGAGGGCCTCTGACGAAGGTGAGGGTCTCTGGAGAAGGTGAGGGCCTCAGATGAAGACGTCAGGCCTGAAAGTCGGGCCATGAGCAGAACATTGGGCCTTGAGCAGAACGTCGGACCTGAAGGTCGGGCATTCAGTAGAACGTCGGGCCTGAAAGTTGGGCCTGAACGCCGGGCCTTGAGATGGTGATGCGGCAAAACTCCAGCGGTGGTCCGGCGAGGCTCTGGCGGTGGTCCGGAGAGGCTCCGGTGGTGGTCCGGCGAGGCTCCTGCGGTGGTCCGGCGAGGCTCCGACGGTGGTCGAGGAGGAGCTTCTTCCTTCTCCTCTTCGTCTTCTCTTCTTGCTTGGCCCTCCTTCTTGTGAAGAATGAGGGCTCTATTTATAGATTTTCTAGAGTGGCATAGCTCGTAAATAGGTGTGAGATCAGGGGTGAATAGGGAGTGGTCGAATGGACGGCCGATATCGAATCCTACGATCGTGCACGGTTTGTTGGACATTTGAAGGTCTTAGAGATGTCGGAATTCGGCGATCTTGGGCTCGTTGGATTCGTCTCGTCGAGCCGTTCGATTCGAGTATAAGCTCGTTAAAATCGGAGATCGTTTGGTATCTCAAATTGCGGTATGAACCTTCTAACAGCGCTTCGGGTCCATGATTCGGACCCATTTGGACTTGGATCGAGTTGAATTTGGTGTCGTTGGGTTCGTATTTCCGAGATGCTCAGTTCGACTGTAAGTTTGCTGAAATCGGAGTTCGGATGGTCTCCGAATTAATTTTTGAAGTTTCCAATTTGATTTTGCATCGAAATTTGCGCCCAATTAAGATAATTTTTGATGACGTATCAAAGTTGATATAATGTCAATTGCTACATAACAAAAAAGTAATTGATGCGTCCACTTTTCAAATCACTAAATTTCTTCTTTCTTTTTTTGCAAATATGCAATTTACTAAATAAATAAATAAATAAAAGAGAGTATTTTACCCAATAATTTGACATTAAACTTAAGAAATAAAATAGTTCATATCATATCGGCTTGCACATAAGTTCATGTAGCTATAATCATTCACAAGCAGCTGAGAGAAAAATACTATGTTAAGCTATAAATAACCAACCTCAGTACAAGAAGCAACACTCTGCTCTACAATCTCTTTGATGCTGTGCTTGAACTGGAAGCCCAAGTTAGTAAGCTTCTTAGAAGAGATCACAGATGGAGCTCTACAATGCAATTCCTTATCGGACCTGGCAAGCATCAATTTAGACGTACCAAAATTGATCAGCAGATGTTATAAGAAGTCAAAATGATCATTTTGAATAAAATTTGTGAAGTCAAGAGACTAAAGTAGACAAGTTAGATAATTTGAGATTCAGAAAATCTAAGGACCAATTTAACTCTTTTCTCCTTTCCTTAAACTAAATAATTTAAGCAGATGCAGCTCAGTTTGGCCTATTGGTCGGAACTTTGGCTACTATTCAAGAGGTCTTAGAGAAAAAAAAAAAGTAAAACACTTGCCTTTTAGGACTGAAAGAAGGGTGACTCTCAGAGAGGAGTTTTTCCAGTTGAGGAATGGTGGAGCTGCTGGCGGAGCAGATATATCGCCCTTCAGCTGCATTATTCTCCATAAGGAATATCTGTGCATTGCATATGTCTTCAATATGGACTAATGGGATTGATCCCAATCTGGATTGCACTGTGACTATTATTGGATGGAGATTTGGATCACCTGGCATGTAGGGATTCAATTTGACGATCAATGACTAAAATTTTGAAAAACAGAAAGAACAATGTAGGATTTCTTTAAGATGGTTTGCTTGTGTCAACTAATGAAGTTATCTTGTTTCATAGTAACACCACTCCTTGCTCTTGTTACAGCCAATATCAGAATATCTAGCACAGAATATAGTACAAAATAATTTATCCTTTTACTATCTTGAAACAGTGGCGGAAGTAATTTACATGAACCCCAAGCTACCATGTCCTGACGATTCATAATAATGAAACTTATCATGTTGAGCATGCACAACACACATGCACTCCCAACACGCGTCGATCTTACCTTGTACGTGTTCGATTAAAAATGAAAAATTAATAAACGCGTATCTCTGAAACGTGTCTTGAATAATAAGTTTTAAATTTAAAAATATATTACATAAATAACTTAAATCAAGCCCTCTAATCTCTTTATTTTAAAATATACTACTTAAATAACTTCACAATTACTTAACTTATTCTGCTTTATGTTCTTATATTTTTTAGTAATATTTATTTTCTTTTTACAAAAGATTCAATTTTTTCAACTTCAAGCTAACAATCAATAATATCATTTAAGTATTTCTTTTTCTTCAATTGAGTTCAAAATCAACACAGAGCATTCAAATTCTGGAATAAAAAAGAAAATGCAAGGTAATTGCCCGATTTCAAGTTGAAAAATACCTGTGAGAGGTGATAATATAACTTTGACACTGACTGGAACCGAGGAAGTTAGGAATGGACCAGCCACTGTAGGTGGGATGACCGACACCAGATCGATAGCATTTTCCTTAGCAAACTGAAATGCCTTCTGCTCTGTAATAAGTTTCGATGCAACATAGATCTGCATCTCAGAAAATGTTAAGTGGTATTATCACTTAGACTTGCTGCCATCTCGCCAGCCCCACCTCCATAACCGCCCCCGTATAAATCAACTAGTTCAATTTTTTATCAAAATAAAAAATAATTCATATTTAAAAGATATTTAATATATTTTTATTTTTCATAAAAAAAAAGAAGAAAAAAACAAGAAAAAATTAAAAATAACAAATGATTTCTAAGTATTTCAAATGGAATCAATAGTCAACTTATAACCAGAATAATCAATAAGTTGTTTACAACGAATTAGGTTTCAATACTGTTATCATGTTTTATTAATAATTAATTATGATAATTAAGAAAACAAAACAAAAAAATGTAATGAATAATGCATTCGATTAGATAGAAGACCCTTCACTAATGCTGGTCAATCTTTCCGGCAAAAGCCTGAAAACTGTCAGGATGTTTTGGTGACGAAGGTAACTAGGGTGACAGTTTGTTTATGGATGAATTTTATCACAGTCTCTGACTCACTCTAACTCAATCAATATCAACAACATGTCATGACCATAATGGTTAGGCTGGGTTTACTTTTCGGATAAAAAAAGTAAAAGATTCACGTATGCTTAGGTACATCCAACCATACTGCAACCACGAACACCACTGTCGAGAATCTCAAACGTGTCAGGCTTGGTTCAGGGATGCGACTTTCTTCTCTTGTATATTTCTTCTCTAAAACTATTGTTTTGAGTTGTGTCGTGTCTCGTTCTATTATAAGTAGTAAGTAGTGTTAGTACTGCTTTATTGTAATATTTGTTTGTATTATTTAAGGTTAATGTGAATGAAAAAGGAAGCGTGTTTTTATTTGCATTCTTAGAGCAAAGTTTGTTTTTAGATTGCATCAATATCAGTGTCTAAAACTAAATCAGTTTTGTCAAGATTGTTAAAAATAGGTAAAATAGAGTGATGAAAAGCATTAGAAGTATTTGTAAAGCGAACAATGAAAATATACAATAATACTATATTTGTATTAGGGATAAACATTAAGGTTTCATTTGGAATGGCATTTTTGCCGCTTCTTAAATCAGCTTTCTAGTACAAAAGTTTTAATTTTTGTACTAGAAAGCTGCTTTAAAAAGCAATAAGAAAGCCATCCCAAATGAAGCCTGCATTGAATATGATGAGGTGAAAAAGTTGGAATTCCATAAAAAAGATCAAAATATAAGACCTTAGGGTTAGTTGAACAAAGTTTGGCAATTGATATGTTAGACAATATGCAATTTTAGAAGTTAATTAAACTGAAAATTATCACTAATTTTGTTTGAAAAATCAAGTGATATACACTTAACTGTGATAAGATAAAGTATCTAGAACCTAAACCCTAAACTAAGAATATATACAAAGACATAACTTCTAGAGCTAGAGTCATATTTTTCAAAATAAAAATTAATTGTCTCGAAAAAAATTTAAGTTATAGATAATATGGTTGAGACCAAAAGATGAATTATATAAAATTTTGATTAGAGTGGTTATGGATAATATTAATTCAAGAATTTGCTAAGAAAAAACTCTCTATTACAAGTTTCTGTGATAAAATGAGAACACTAAAATATACACACGATTAAAAAAATATGAAGAATAGAACAAGATATTATATTAAAAGAGAGTTAAAATAACACTTCTTGAATGTAAAATAGTGAAAAATAACCTTAGTTGCTTTGGGCATGTTGAACGGAGCACAAAAGATGCATTAACAAGGAGGGTAGATAGAAATTAATATGAAAGGATTACTAAAGCAAGTGGGTAGATCATAGATAGCTAGGCATCACCTCATTTAGCATCCCAAACAAGGACAAATGGAGGAAGATTGATGAAGCCAACCTCAAATAGTAATGATAAAGATATTTATGATTATGATGAAGCTAATGAGCAGTTTTTTTTAATTAAAAGTTTGCAATATCTTTGAGAATAACCAAGATGTTTTATTCTTCTTTTCTACTCTTATATATCTTGGATTAACCTCAAATTTTAAAAGGTAAAACCTTATAAATGAACCAAAACAGTAATAACTGCTAAAAAAAAAAAAAACACACACACACACAATGAATCAACAAATCAAAAGCATCCAAGTTCATTGAGACAATTGGAGGGCTTAATCATCTTACCAGACAAAATAAAGGTACTCACCCATCCATACGGCTTAGTCTTCAAAACTACATCAATCGGGTTAACTGATGATTCATCAACTAATGATCTCCATCCCCCTTCCTCTTTTTTTGCAGAGATTGTGCTAATGGAAGAAGTGAAAACCACCCTCTTAACAGACTTGGACCTTAAACAAGCTTGTAGGACATTGATTGTCCCTTTCACTGCTGCCTCCATCATCATTTCAGTCACATATTCCTCTTCATCCAAAAAAGTTCATTCACGCCTTTCTTAATCAGCTAATTCAGCAAATATAAACAAAGCCAAAGAAAGAAAATAGAGTACCATTAGCTTCATCATGCTCTACGCTGAACTCCATAGACGCAGCGACATGGAATACACCAACGCAGCCCTTCACGGCCTCATCGAAGCTTCCTTCTTCGCTGAGATCCGCTTTGAAGATTTTTAGCCGGCGAGCATCGTTCGGGAGTGATAGAAGAAAGGATGCCTTGCCTTTTATCATTCTATTTAGATTAATCAGTCATATAATATGATGTTTTGGAAAGAGAAAAGAGAGCCAGTGACCGACCGGTATCTCTAGCTGTTGCATGAACGGAGTACCCTCGCCACAGGAGGGAACGGACGAGCCAGGAGCCGATGTAGCCGGTAGCACCGGTCACGCAGACGGTAAAGTTCGCCGGAGTTACATCGCAGCCGTCCATGCTCGCATTAGCCCCTGTTTCCTGCCTAAGAATACAGAGAGAGAGAGAGAGAGAGAGAGAGAGGCGATTGATTTGAATTGGCAGTAAGAAAAAGGAAAACGTTCGGTTCGGCGATTGGTTGTGACCATTGAGCTGGAGCTGTTATTTGGAACCAAATCTCCTAAAATATAAAAAAATAAAATTAAATCTACTTAATTTGAAATCAAACCGACCAATTATATATTGGGGTCATTTGGTTTTGCTGGAAAAAAAAAATATAAGATAAAATTGAATGTAGTATTATTGCGTGTTAAAAAATTTGATTTGGTATAGTATATATTTTACATATTAATGTTGTATAAAAATTTAACACGCAGAGATAGAATAGTAAAATCAAATATTTTTTTTACTTGGAAAATCCAAAATGGAAAAAAATCATGAGGCTTAACCCAGTTGAAAAATCTATTATGTAGTAGGTGATATGAGGATCATCCTTTCTTCGCAGGCTAAAAAAGAGACCGTTTGAACAAACGTTTGATTTTTCTTGAAGGAGATTATAGAAATTAAGTGTCCACAAAAGGACAGTTAACACCGAACAATAGAATTTGATGTGTATATTAAGGGTTATAAAAATCATACGTTCATAGTCAAATAGATATACCTAACAACAAGGTTAAATCTTATTATTATGCTAGAGATGGTGAAAATTTATGATGTTGATCGCCAGTAATGATAGTGGATGTCAGTGACAACAGTGATGGTGGTCGTCGACGACGATAACTAGATAATACAAGAGAGTTCTCTCAATTTATCTTCCTTATTCCTTTCCTCATGTGAAAGAATGATGACATATTTATAGATTTTTTAGAGTTGCATGTTCAGTAAATATGGAGAAGATCTAGATCAAATTCAAAATGCTTAATTAGATGGTCCATATTGATTACCTCTATCATAGAGCATTCATTACGCATTTAAGTGTCTTGATGATGTCAAAATTAAGTGATATTAGGTTCGCTGGATTCGTCTCGTTGAGCCGCTCGATTCAATTATAAGCATGTCTCAATTGGAGATCATTTCATCATCCAATTAATGCTCTAAATTTTCTAAATATGATTTAAGCCCTTGATTTGATCCCATTTAAACTCGAATTGGACCGATTTTGGTGTTGTCATATTTGCCCTGTCAAGACGTTTGGTTTGACTATAAGTTTGTTGAAATCGGAGTTCGAATGGTCCCAATTATAATTTTAAAAATTTTCCATTCAAATATATCTCGAGATTCATGCCTGATCAAGGTGATTTTTTGTGATGTATTGAGTATAAAAGGAATTCTATGCATTTGAAATATTTTGATTTATTTGATTGAGTACAAAATAAATGCACATAATTATTATTATTATTATTTTTTGTTCGAGTTTATAATAAAATAAATACAGTATAAAGTCTAATGAAAACAATAGATGGTGATTGAAGATGACGATGGTGGTGCCAATCGACTACATATGTGGGCTATGGCTGATGGTAGCGATGGTCGACATTGGGCTTGCAACCACTAGCGATAAGTGGCGAGCAATGGTTAACCGTGTCAGAGGCCAATGGTGGGCGATGATGACTGGTGAAAGTAGTGGGTTGTGATCGACCATAGCAGGCAGCGACGATAGCAATGGTTGGCAGCAACAATGGAAAATAATAGAGTAATTAAAAATTGGTCAAATATGCAGTTCTCCTTGATCTTTTGGTTGGGAACGTTGGCAACCAACCAACAGGTCATGAATTTGAAGCTTGCGGATGTAATGTGTTTATGAGTTTGTCTTAATTAGCCTAAATACCCCCAAAAAAGATATTTTTGTTTAAATCTAAAGATTTTAAAATACGAAAAAATTGAATCAAATGATTATGGCTGCAAACGAACCAAACCAAACTGAGCCAAATATGTAAGTGTTCATGTTTGAGTTCGTTTATTATTAACTTGTTCAAGTTTGGTTCATGTTTGATTCGAGCTTTATTGCTTTGATTCATTTAAATTAATGGTGTTATGCTTGGTTCATGTTTGGTTTGTTTAGAGCTTATCAAACTTCAAACAAATAAGTCTCAACGAGTTATGTTCATGAACATATTTAACAATATTTTAAAACCATCAAACAAACACATTCATAAAAAAAATATAACGAGTATTTTTGAGCTATCAAATGACAACGATTATATATAGTATTTTTGAGTTACCAAATGAGCTCATTTACGAACAAACGATTTATGATTCATCTTATATTTATTCATGAACATCTTAAACAAACAATATAACAATGTGAAAAAAAACTTAATAGCAAAACTGCAAAGCCACACGTTTATGTAGGGTTCAGGATGCTGCGTCTGGGAGAACGAACAAGAAAGACGCTTGAGCGGCCAATCGGTGCTTGAGCGGCGTTCGAGAGTCGGCCAATCGGCCGTTCAGGCAGAAATATGAAGGATTTCACGTTTGGGGAGATAAATTAGGGTAGAAATACTGAGGAGGAAGGGTTTCGCGTTTGCCGCCAATGCCACCTTTCACGTATTCAATTTCCTTCTATTCATATGTTTTAATTTTTCTGAAATAATAAAATAAAAATAATTATAATTAAATAATATATAATATAAATTTAATAAATTTGTGAATTTTAATTTAGTTAACATATATTATAATATTTAATTATTTTAAAAATTATTAATAAAAAATAATTATATCATTATTTTATAATAAATTTAAATATTTATATTATTTTATTTATCAATTTTATAATTAAATATTAATCGAATTTTTATTGAACTTATTCATGAATTCTGAATCGAACACGAATCGAACTTTTATCGAGCTTCTTATCGAACTTAATGTCGAGCTTATTCGTGAGCTTCAAATGATGTTGTTCGTAAACATAAATAAACTGAACACATTACTTTTCAAACTTGTTTATTTAAGAATCGAATATTTAAAATGTTGTTCAAGCCTGTCTGCTTAGTTAATTAAACGATTACAAACGTGCTTTTAATAAAATAGAGCAACAAGTAGCTCATCGAATGGTTGATTCACTTGCAACCCTACAAATGATGAATTCAAATAGTTCAATTTTTTTGTCAACATTTTTTTACTTCAAATTAAGCAACAATATTTTCAAAACGAGGCTATTTCGAAGGGGCGTCCTATAGTATAGAGAGAGATTAAAGTTGCTGTTGGGATGGTTGAGGGGGATTTCGGAGGCGAATTCGAAGGGGAATTTCATGAAGAGCCAAAAGCCAAACATACATGCAGACCTCCAATTATTGAGGTCGAGGGGGTTGAGAGAGACGATAGAGCAAGCACGGATGTTGAGGGATCAGAGATAAATGGAGAAGACTAATAGGAATGGAGTCATGGGAGGCTCCAACTGGAATGCCTCGACTTCACTGTTAACGAGGACCCAGACAGTGTAGGTGCATGGTAAGAGAGCAAATGGTTTGTGCTTTGATGTGATGAGAAATATGCACCAGGCCATTGGTCCAAGTACCACACACTTCAACTGCTTATGGTTTGTGATGAGGAGACCAAAAGTGAGGAGTTGGTGAAGGAAACATAAGCGGGAGGAGAGCACCTAAACCTTGATGTGGCCGAACTGTCCCTCAACTCAATGGTGGGATTTACTCCAAATCACACCAAGAAGGTGAGGGGACAGATCAGGAGCACCTGTTGGTGGTAATGGTGGATAACGGGGCTACTCACAACTTCATCTCAAATTAGGTCTTGGGTCAATTGGAATTGAAGTTGGTGGATGCATGGAGCTTTGGAGTCATGAAAGGGACATGGAAGGTGGAGAAGAGTCGAAGGATTTGCATGAGGTTGGTGCTGACACTCCAGGGCCTACAAATAATAGAGGATTTTCTTCCCTTGGATTTTGAGAACATTGATATGATCCTAAGGATGAAGTGGTTACAGAACGATTGGGAAGACGAAGGTGGACTGGAAATCTTTGACTATGGAGACTCAAGTGGAGGGGAAAAGAGTAATACTGCGAGGAGATGCTAGCATGTGGAGAACCATGGTTTCACTCAAAGTCATTGTTAAGGCGATACATGGAGCAAGGTTGGGCTACTTGGTAAAGCTACAGATCTTGGAGGAGGTCCAAGATTCGGAGAAGGTCAAGGTCCCTGAGTGTGTAAATCAGCTTTTGCAATAATTTCCTGAGATTTTTCAGCAGCCTAGTAGATTATCGCCACTCGGGGAGCATGAACACGCCTCTCCTTGAAGGAGGGAGCTTCTCCTATTAGTGTCCAACAGCACCGGTGCCAGCCAACTCGAATGGATGAGATAAAAAGGCTCACAAGACATATGCTTGAGGCAGAGATTATTATGATCCCCTTTTCCCACCCAATTTTACTGGTGAAAAAGAGCACAGTTGGAGATTTTGAGTGAACTATAGGGCCCTAAATAAGGAAACTGTGCTATATAAGTTTCCTATTCTCGTAATTGATGAGATGCTGGATAAACTGTTTGGGGAGGTCATCTTCTCAAATATTGACTTGAATTCAGGGCATTACCATATCATAATGAAGTCGGGAAATGTGCACAAGACAGTTTTCAAGACCATGAGGGTCATTATGAGTTTTTTGTAATACCTTGCGGCCTTACAAATGCTCCAGCCATTTTTTCGTCCCTTATGAATCAGATTTTTCAACCCTACCTTAGGAAGTTCGTCTTGGTATTTTTTGACGACATCTTGATATTCATTCAGAGAGAGATATGTTATTAATAGAGCTCAAGGGATATCTGTTGAGGGCCCAATATATCATGAAGAGGAAAGCTCATGAGCACACGAGGGAAGTACATTTCGAGCCAAGAGACATGATTTACTTGAAGCTGAGACCCTATTGACAGAAGAAACTAGCTGAGAAGAGGAATAAGAAATTTCCCCTATGATACTATAGGCCTTATGAGATTTTGTAGCGCATTGGAGTAGTGGCCTATCAATTGGATTACAACCTTAATCAGTATTGCCTTCAGTGTTTCATATCTCACAGCTAAGGCGCACATTGTAGGGAGAGGAAGTTGGAGTGGAGATGCTAGGATGAGAAAGTTGAAGATGCCGATATTTGAAGGGGAGGATAACCATGAGTGGGTGTACCGGGTGGGGAGGTAGTTCACGATGACTGGGTTAATTGAATAGGAGAAGCTTATGATCATAGGGTTATATCTGGAGGGGAAAGCCCTTGCTTGGTTCTAGTGGAGGGAGGCCAGATATCTAATCCGCTATTGGGAGGAGTTTAAGGATTGCTTATTGGAGCGTTTTCGAGCAATTCAAAAAGGAAAAATACACGAGCAATTCTTTGTCTTCACTGAAGGGGGGGCCGTCATATAGTATAAAGAGAGATTAAAATTGTTGTTGGGATGGTTGAGGGAGGGTTCAGAGGCAATTTTGGAGGGGAATTTTATGAAGAGCCAAAAGCCTAACATACAAGCAAACCTCCAATTGTTGAGGCTGAGGGGTTGAGAGAGACGATAGAGCGAGCCCGGATGTTGGAGGATCAGAGATAGATGGAGAAAACTAATAGGAACGGAGTCATGGGAGGCTTGTACAGGAATGCCTCGACTTCACTGGTACCAAGGACCCAGACAGTGTCATTTTAGCGGGAGGTACCATGGGAGAAGAGTGGGGGAGTTCACCTTGGGGCCAACTTCAACAACCTCACAAAAGCAGAGGTGTATGACAAGAGAGCAAATGGTTTGTGCTTTTGATGTGATGAGAAATATGCACCAGGCCATTGGTCCAAGTACCACACACTTCAGCTCCTTACAGTTTGTGATGAAGAGACCACAAGCGAGGAGTTGGTGAAGGAAACATAAGTGAGAGGAGAGCACCTAAACCTTGATGTGGCAGAACTGTCCCTTAACTCAATGGTGGGATTTACTCCAAATCACACCAAGAAGGTAAGGGGACATATCAGGAGCGCCCGTTGGTGGTAATGGTAGATAACGTGGATACTCAAAACTTCATCTCAAATCAGTTCTTGGATCAATTGGATTTGAAGTTGGTGGATGCAGGGAGCTTTGGAGTCATGATACATGGAAGGTGGAGAAAAGTTGGAGGATTTGCATGAGGTTGGTGCTGACACTCCAGGGACTACAAATAGTGGAGGATTTTCTTCCCTTGAATTTTGGGAGCATTGATGCGATCCTAAGGATGAAATGGTTACAGACGGTTGGAAAGACGAATGTGGACTGAAAATTTTTTACTATGGAGATTCAAGTTGAGGGGAAAAGAGTAATATTGCGAGGAGTTGCCAGCATGTGCAGAACCATGGTTTCACTTAAAGTCGTTAAGGAGATACATGGAGCAGGGTTGGGCTACTTGGTAGAGCTGCAGAGCTTGGAGGAGGTCCAAGAATTGTAGCTGCTCAAGGTCACTGAGTGTGTAGATTAGCTTTTGCAATAATTTCCTGAGATTTTTCAGCAGCCTAGCAGATTATCACCACTCGGGGAGCATGAACATGCCTCTCCTTGAAGGAGGGAGCTTCTCCTATTAGTGTCCAACCGCACCGGTGCCAGCCGATTCGAAAGGATGAGATAAAGAGGCTCATAAGAGAGATGTTTGAGGCAGAGATTATTAGGCTTAGTGTGAGCCCCTTTCTAACACAATTTTACTAGTGAAAAAGAACGCATTTGGAGATTTTGCGTGAACCATAGGGCCCTAAATAAGAAAATTGTGCTAGACAAGTTTCCTATTCTCGTAATTGATGAGCTACTAGATAAATTGTTTGGGGCGGTCATCTTCTCAAATATTGACTTGAATTCAGAGCAATACCATATTATAATGAAGTCAGGAAATGTGCACAAGACAATTTTCAAGACCATGAGGTTCACTACGAGTTTTTTTGTAATACATTGCGGCCTTACTAATGCTCCAGCTATTTTTTCGTCCCTTATGAACTAAGTTTTTCAACCTTACCTTAGGAAGTTTGTCTTGATATTTTTTGATGACATCTTGATCTACATTCATATGAAGACAGAGCATATGAGTTACCTGAGGATTGTACTGGAGATTTTGAGAGAGCACAAGCTATATGCCAACTTGAATAAATGTTCCTTTGCACAACCACAGGTGAAGTACCTAGGATATGTGGTGAGTAGAGCAGGGGTAGCAAACTAGTTCATGATTGAGGCTATTTTTATTGACATTTACCTAATAACATGAAGGATTTGAGAGGGTTCTTAAATCTAACCGGGTGCTACCAGAAGTTTGTGCGAGGGTATGACACGATAGCATGGTCACTGACTGGACAGTTGAAAAAGGATAGCTTTAATTGGGGGAAAGCAACAATACAAGCCTTCGAGCAACAAAATAAATTTATGACCAGCATGTAAATATTAACGTTTTCGGACTTTAACATTCCATTTTTGGTGCATAAGAATGCATCAAAATATGAACTAGGGGTAGTACTTATGCAGGATCATCAGCCCATTACTTATTTCATAGGTGCTCACAACTAGGGCGAGTCTTAAGCCCGTATACGAGCGGGAGTTGATAACAATTATCTTAGTCATCCAAAAATAGCGATCTTATTTTCTGGGCGACACTATATTGTTAAGACAAACCAGAGGAGTCTAAAGTTTCTGCTTGAGAAAAGGATGGCGACTGAGGAGCATCAAAAGTGATTATCCAGCAACACAAATGCTTGGTCATGACACCAGGAGGTTTACTACAGCCTCTAGCTCTACCAGATAGGGTGTGCGAGGATGTGATAATGGACTTTATCAAAGGATGGCCACGTTCGGAGGAATCTTCTGTGATACTAGCAGTAGTGGATCATCTGAGCAAGTATGCACATTTCATCCCTCTAAAGCACCTTTACATTGCAGTCTCTATGGCTACTGCATTCATACGTGAGGTGGTGCACTTACATGAATTTTCATAATACATCGTGTCAGATAGAGAAAAGTTGTTCCATGGACATTTCTAGAAGGAGTTGTTCCGTTTACAGGAGAATCCTGAAGAGGAGCACAACATACCATCCCCAGACACATAGCCAGAATGAGGTGATCATAGAAGCGTGGAGAACTATTTGTGATGTTTTGTACCAAATTTGTTGAAGAATTGGGCAAAATTAATTGTTTAGGCTGAGTATAGGTACAATACTTCCTACCATTCAACGACACATACCCCCTTTTAGTATTCTTTATGGGATAGATCTATCTCATTTGATACATTATGTGCATAACACTACATTAGTATCTAGTGTAGATCAGTACTTAAAGGAGAGAGATATGTTATTAACAAAGCTCAAGGGATATATGTTGAGGGCCCAATAGATCATGAAGAGGAAAGCTCATGAGCACAAGAGGGAAGTACATTTCGAGCCAGGAGACATGATTTACTTGAAGCTGAGACCCTACTACAGAAGAAACTAGCTAGGAAGAGAAATAAGAAATTTCCCTTATGAGATTTTGTAGCGCATTGGAGCAATGGCCTATCGATTGTGATCACCACCTTAGTCGGTATTGCCTCCAGTGTTTCATATCTCACATCTAAGGCGCACGATAGGAAATCACACACCGTCTTCACTACCCTTAACTTTGACATAAGATATGGAGGTCATTTTAGAACCCCTGAAAGTAGAAAGTGTGTGCAAATTGAAACATGAGCACAAAAGATACAAATCGAGTGAAAGGATTTACCGGAGTACGAAATCATATGGAAGCCATATGAGATGATCAGGAGGAAGTTCTAATCCTTCTATCTTGAGAACAATGTGCATCTTTAAGGGTGGAGTATTGATATGCTCGACTTAAACCAGCCCTGCTAGGTCGAACCAGCCATGTGGTTGGGTGGAATTGGGGCAACAAGAGGGAGAAGTTTGACCGCACTTGTGGGGCCCAGAAGAGTTATTATTCATTATGTAAGAAGAAATCAATGAGGAGCTATTTAAGAAAGTTTTTATTTACGAAATGAGAATTGATTTGAATAAGAAAATATTTTTATTTAATTAAAGAGAGCTGATTTGAATTCAAATTTAAAAGGAAAATAGGAAGGATTATATATTATGGTTAATTGAGTTGTTTTACTTTTATTATAAGATTGTGTTTGATGTAGTTCTTTTTTGAAATTGTTCCAAGCAACAGCTAGGATTTGTAGAAGAGTTGATCTACCTCTCGAATAATAAATCAATTGCATCTTTCATTATTGTTGGAGTAATAAAAAATCAGCCCCCATAATTGTGATCTTGCAATTTCTTCTTATCTAATTTGATATTTGTGCTTCCAAGTCGCATCATAAATTTGATTCAATGTCAACAAGTTTTGTCATTGGCCTACCTTTATCATTTGGAAGCATCGACGTCAACAGTCATAATTTTATCATACTTAACGTCAATTGAAGAAATTGTTGATCAGTATCAAACTCTTATTTCGATGTAACAGATGAGAATCAGCACTAAATTCTAGACTGATTGTTCAGCAATTTATAACAACCAATTGATCTGCAACATAATAATTCTCGAGGAACATTATAATGCTTCAGTAATCAGTTAAAAAACTACATACTTGTAATTTTGGACAATTATAAAATTAAAAAACTTTAATTTAAATTGTAATATTTTCTCATCAAACCTCCCATGAGATATGTGGATGTGTACTTACATTACAGCCTGAATGAATCAAACCCCCAGATCCTCCAATATGCCTTCCTCCCACTCTTTTATAAGCCCTGAAACCTTCAGCATCAATGGCTTCATTCGGTGTTGTCTGCTCTCCAAAATATCAAAACAGACAAAATTGTAAAGAAGGTAGCTTTATGGAATATTTGTTCTGCCTAATTCAACAAGCTCTGTAGGCAAGCTAGCATCTTCAGCTTCAAGCTCTTGCATGGTCCCCTGTGAATGGCTGAAGGCATTAGAAGGGATGTTGATGCCCACGAATCCCACCATAATAGAAGCAGCTCCCATGCACTCAGCAAGACGAGGGGGATGGCCAGTCAGTGAATCTACAATAGCAGCGAGGGGGACCTGAACTGAAAGACCAGCAGTTGCCACTGTGGTTGAAGTCAACTGAGTGGCCTTCACCTGTAAGTAATCGCTGAGTACATTATCGAGCAGACCTGTTAAGGAGATGGCAATTCACCATCAAGTTTTAGAGGTGATAGCAGAAAAGGGATTTGTATTTATTTCAGCAATATGGGGAACTAAGAAGGTTATCCAAATCATACAACAATCGAGATAATTAAGTTTAACTACTTTCAGTAAACTATAAATGTCATTTCATGTTTTTTTTTTTTTTCATAAATGGTATAAAATTCAGAGATCATTCTTATAATTTGATTTTAACTCATCAAAACTCAAAAGAAAGAATGGTTGTAGACCCATATTCATTACTAACAGAGTTTGCAATACAACTTGCCAAGTAAGTTATTAAAGAATGGTTGCAACCACCTAAATAGCATTTTTAGGATGTTTGGTGAATTCTATTTTTTCTAACTAAATCAATAACACATCATTAATCATTTTATAACATAATCTAAACTGAAATTTGTGAAATTAAGAAATTAAAAAAAAAAAAGAGGTCATAGACAAAAGATTAAAAAGCTGCTTTAAGAAGCGGTAAAAAAGCCGTCCCAAACAAAGCCTTAGCTTGGTCCAACAGTCTAAATAAGCAAGCATAAAAAACAAGGGGATAAGCTCTCAATTCAACAAAGTCGACCTATTCACATAGAATACAGGTTCCAACAGAAGTAGTTTACTTCCCAAATCAAGAATGCATAGAGATTTAGATCATCTAGTCCATAATTTCAAATGACTACTAAAGAAATTGCAAAACAAAAAAAAAACTAAAATCTACATATAATGACGGCTACTAACCTTTGCCAACAATAAGACCAAGTTGCTTCCAGGTAAGCACGTGGAAGGGCTCTAGCTTGGAAAAATCCAGCACAATTGCAACTGGAAGAAAGATCAGAAAATTAAAGAGCCCCAAATAACCAAGAAACTGAGCTGTGCTTGCTTGAACCTTCCCATCAACCTCATCAGGCAGTTTTGCCCGAATCAGAGTGATGTAAACAGCATATAAACTTGCAGAAACAAGGGCAAGAATGTCCCCAAAGACAGGATTTGTAGCAACAGCATTTGAATTGGCACTTGAATCAGTAAGACTTACTATTACTGTTCCTCCCATACAGAGAAGTACGCTAATTAGCTTAACCCATGTAAACTTTTCTCCTAAGAATGCTAAGGAGACGAAGAAAGTAAAAAGGCTAGAGGCGCTGCTTAAGATTGTATTAGACTGCAGATAGGCATAAAGATCATAGCCATGTCACAATAAGTTGGTGAAATACATTGCTTTGAAGGGAAAGAAGAACCTTCTTACAAGGATACTTACTGTCACAGTGGTATACTTGAGAGAAAAATTGAAGGCTAGCTGACCAAAAAACCAAAAAGGACAAATTAACAAGCTGATTTTAGCTACAGAAAATCTCGTCCACTGCTCTTTCTCATCAACTTGATGACTTGCATCTTCGTTCACAGCAAAACTGTGTTCTCCATCTTCGAAATTGGAAGGTTTTGCAGATGAGTTATTTTTGTCACTTTGACTAGCTACAGAAGTTGGCTCAGAAATGTGGTTGATGTCGGGGAGGAGGTTTAGATTCTCCAAACTACCATCACCACGCAAGCCAAGATCTTGGCGATCTATTATTCGATAACTAGACTTTTTAGCTGAATCCTCAAAGAATCGGGCGACTTCAACAATAGGAATATAAATAAAAAAAAGTGAGTTGCATATGTAGGTCACTAGGAAGGGAGAAACTCCAGCATCCTCAACTGATTGAACAATATAGCTAGCAGCAATCCAAATCATTGCCACAGCAAAAATGTATGAAAGACCTAAAAGCCAGCGCCATGCGTCTCTGCTCATTGAACGACGAAAAGCCATTACAAAGCAATGCAGTCTATGTTCTTTTACTGTCAAGTTAAAAAATCAAAACCATCTTAAAACTTATCAAATTAAACAGAAAAAGAAAGAAATATGTATTTAGGTAAAATCATCATACTATATTTTTTGAAAAAAAAAATTTGAGTCTTCTAGATTCAGTCAAACCGAGCATCGAAAGCAAAGTTAAAGATAAGGCAAAACCTGCGAAAAAAGAAGGATAGGTTACGAAGCTCCGCAAGTTCGATGAGAGAAGATGCCTGATTTCTTCATCGGGAATTACGATAACGAAACAGAGAAAACGGGCACTGACGATTCACAGAAATCCCGGAGCAATAACGGAGAGAAGACTTAGAAAATGAAGTCGTATTCGGGAATCACGATCCAGGGCTCGAGAAGGTCGAGTGAACCGGTATCAAACCAGCGTCGACCTAACTAGTCCGAATCTGGGTCCTCTCTTATCTCTGGAATCTGGATTGGGATCTCTTCTCATGCCACGTTCATGCAATTAATAATTAAGATCAGATTATTATGTGATATTAAGGCTTTGTATGGGATTTTTTTCATTGTTTTTTAATTTTTATATTAAAATTTCATTTTGAAAAGTAATTAAAAAAATAGTGATAAGGTTTCTTTTGAGACAGTTTTTTTACTATTTTTTAAAGCAACTTTTGGGTATAAAAATTTTAATTTTTAACTAGAAAGCTGTTTTAAGCAGAGTTGTCTAGCAAGTTCATTCTAAGAAGGTGAGTACTTTAACAAGGTCATTTTAAGTGATTGAATAGTCTTAAGGCGACTTGATTTGAGTTCTGATAGGGTTACTCAAATGATTATACAATCTAAATTGAAGGAAAGGATTCTCAAAATCCTAAAATTCCAACAATGAATATTCTAAGTTGGTTGATCAAATTCAATTTGGCAAGAAACCTAAACTATGAATAATGATTTTGGTGTGATTTTCTGCAAGAATGGATTGGGGCAGTAGCGTGAATATAAGAAAATATATTTTTGTACAAAATACATTATTCTGGATACAATATTCACCCCAGGGGCAATAAAACGTACAATGATTTGAAACAATTATTCTAGCGGTTGGGAATAAAAAAGGAAAGTAGCTGACTTTGTATCTATGTAAAGCTTGTCAACTCGTAAGGGCAAAATATCATCGACCATGCGGTTTATTCCAGTTTTTGTCCATTCCTAAGAGGAAGTAACTAAGGACTTTGTTATGGCTTTTCCCAATTGAGGCAAGAGCATGACGCTATCTAGATTTTGATAGATCATTTGACGAAATCTAATCATTTGCTCATGATCTAATAGGCATGCTCTAAAGTTAAATTGGCACCGATATATATGCATGAGATTGTTAGACTACATGGGATACCCATGGAAATCATTTTTTACCAGAACAGTAGATTCACTTCTAAATTGTAGAGAAATATTCAAGAAAGTCTGAATAAAAAACTACATTACGATACTATTTTTCATCCACAGACAGATGGTTAGTCTAAACTAACTATTCATGCACAGAAAGATCTTATGAGACTCTATATTTAGATTTTGGCGGTACCTAAAAAGATTGCATTCCACTGATTAAATTTACATACTATAATAATTTTAAGTCTAATATTGATATAATCCCCTATGAAGCTATGTAGTATGTATGATAGAAAATGTAAGACATTTGTTTTGGATAGAGGTAGAAGAAAGAAAATTACTAGGATCAACTCTTGTATATGACGCTCCTGAAAAGATTCACATAATCCTATATAGGTTATAATCTATGAGTATAAGCAAAATAAATATTATGATTCAAATTATCGTTATGTAGATTTTCAAGTTGTAGACTTTGTGTATCTGAAAGCAAGTCAGAGTTTAAGTTTGGCAAGGAAAACTAAGTCTACGAAATATTGGACCATCTATATAATTTGTTACAAAATTTTAGTTTTAATTTCAAAAATTTTAATCATATTTTATAAAATATGATTTTTAAAAATATGTGAGACTAAGTTGAAAATAACATCTATTTGCGTTTAATTTCTCTAAATCAATAAATATCATATTTTATAAAATATGACTAAAATATTTAAAATTAAAACTAAAATTATTATTATTTTTTTAGAGAAATATTTAATAATTTTTTTAAA
>NW_021318832.1:4127271-4201712 GCF_001605985.2 Dendrobium catenatum | reverse complement strand
GGGGGGTAAAAAAAAAAAAAAAAACTTATCAAATTAAACAGAAAAAGAAAGAAGTATGTATTTAGGTAAAATCATCATACTATATTTTTTTTTTTTTAAATCTGAATCTTCTAAATTCAATCAAAACGAGCATCGCAAGCAAAGTTAAAGATAGGGCAAAACCTGTGAAAAAAGGACAGGTTACGAAGCTTCGCAAGTTCGATGAGAGAAGATGCCTGATTTCTTCACCGGGAATTAGGATATAGAAACAGAGAAAACGGGTGCTGACGATTCACAGAAATCCCGGAGCGACGAGGGAGAGAAGACGAAGAAAATGAAGTCGTATTCGGGAATCAGGATCCGCCCGTCCCGTTATAGGATCCAGAGCTCGAGAAGGTCGAGTGAACCAGCATCAAATCAGCGTCGACCTAGCCAGTCCGAATATGGGTCCTCTCTTATTTCTGGATTGGGATCTCTTCTCATGCCACGTTCATGCAATTAATAATTAATATCAGATTATTACCTATCAAAGCTTAGGGTGGTTGATAGGTTGGGAACACCCATCTCGGATTCAAATCCCCTCTGCTACGGCCTTGCCTCTTCAGTAGGACAAAGCAAATGTAGGTATGATACCGGTGGATGGCCTCACTAGGTTCCGCCGAGGTTATAGTTACGCCGCCAATATTCGTTCAAAAAAATATCAGATTATTTATATGATACTAAGACTTCGTTTGGAACGGCATTCTTACTGCTTCATAAAGCAGCTTTTTAGTACTAAAAAGCTGATTTAAGATGCGGTAAGAAAGCCGCCCCAAACCAAGCCTAAGGCTTCGTTTGGGACAATTTTTTGCTGCTTTCTAAACGACTTTCTTTCTGCTTCTTAAAGCAACGTTCTATCACAAAAATTTTAATTTTTACACTAGAAAACTGCTTAAAGAAGCAGAAAGTCATCCTAAACAAAGCCTAAGGCTATGTTTGGGAGGATTTTCTTATTGCTTTGTAAGCTAATTTTTAGTTAAAAAATCTCTTAAAAATAGAAAAAAAATAGTCATTTAAAACTATCTCAAACCACATCTTAGGCTTTGTTGTAATAGTTTTATTGTTGCTTTATAATGTAACTTTTTAGTACGAAAATATCTTAAATTAAAAAAATTTTATACATACTAAAAAATTGTTTTATAAAATAGTAAGAAAGTTATTTCAAACGAAACCTAAATATGTACTATCAAATACAGATTAAATACAAGAGAGGAAAGGTAAGGGAGAGAGTGGAGACTAGAAAAGCTCAAAAGAATTTTTAGTAATTGTTATAAAAAAGTTTATATGTGCTTTGAGCTAATAAGAATATATTTGGTCAAGATTTGACATTATATGAATGATTATATTTGAGGAACTAAAATAAAATTATGTAATCTTAATAATGTTTGCTGTAAGAAATATGAAAGTCTTTCGAATGTGCTTTGTCAAAAAACTTCAACTTATGGAGTCATAATGCAAATGACAAAATCTTTTGGCTAACTCACTGGCAAGTTCTATGGCATGAGATTAGAGAAGATTTCTCTAGCAAGTTCATTCTGAGAAGCTGAGTTCTTTAACAAGGTCATTTTAAGTGAGTCAATAGTCTTAAGGCGACTTGATCTGAATTCTGGTAGGGTTACTCAGACGATTATACAATCTACATTGAAGGAAAGGATTCTGAAATCTCAAAAATCTGACGAAGAATATTTCAAGTTGGTTGATCAAATTTAATTTGGTAAGAAACCTAAACTACGAATATTGATTTTGGTGTGATTTTCTGCAATAATAGATTGTGACGGCAGCGTGAATATGAGAAAAGATATTTTGTATGAAGCAAATTATTCTGGATATACTATTCACCCTGGGCGCAATAAAAAGTATAATGATTTGAAACAATTATTCTAGTGGCTAGGAAAGGGAAGTAGCTGATTTTGTATCTAAGTGTAAAGCTTGTCAACTGTTCAAGGCAAAATATCATCGACCATGTGGTTTACTCCAATTGTTTCCCATTCCTAAGAGGAACTAATTATGGATTTTGTTATGGATTTGTTCAGTTGAGGCAAGAGCATAATGATATCTAAATTTTGATAGATTGTTGACAATATCTACACATTTGCTTTTGATATGATAAATAGGCTCTATAGATAAATTGGCATAGATATGTGTGTGCGAGATTGTCAGACTATATGGGATACCCAAGAAAATCATTTTTGACCAGGACAAAACTACATTACAGTACTGCTTTTCATCCACATATGGATGATCATTCTGAAATGATTATTCACGCACTGAAAGATTTTCTGAGACTCTGTATTTTAGATTATGGTGGTACCTAAAAACATCACATTCCTTTGATTAAATTTGCATACAATAATAACTTAAGTCTAGTATTGATAAGTTCTGAATGATAGAAAATTTAAGACATTTGTTTTGGACAGAGGTACGAGAAAGAAATTTATTGGCTTCCTACACCGTCAAACCCACTTCCACCGTGCCGAACACCCAAATACAATTGATTCTTGCTCACATCCAACTGATATCGTGCCTGCTTGAAATCCTCAGACCCCAACTCATGCAAACTCCTGATCCCGCCGAACTTTGCTCGATTGAAGACTTCAGCAGCCTCCTCAAACCTCCGACCCGAGCTACCTCCCAAGCCCCGACCCGCAGCCGACCCCAACCAGCCGCAACTCATTCGATTCCTTCCATCCAACCCAAGTGCCCGTAGCTCGTGAAGGTAGTTTTCTATTTAATCCTTTTTTTTTATTTTTTTTTTGTAAATTTTAGTTAATTATTATTATAATTAGTATTATCATATATATGATTAAAAGAGAAAAAGAAAGTCAAAAAAGAAAAAAAAAGGAAAAAAAAAAAAAAAAAAAAAAAAGCAAAAAAAAAAAAAAAAGGAAAAAAAAAAAAAAAAAAAGAGAAAAAAGTCATTCAAATGAACATTAATGAACAATAAGGAACTTGTGTTCAACAGAACTCCAAGCAAAGATCAACAGTAATTGAGGAGGATATGTACTCTACTTGCAAGCAAACATAACAACCTCCTACAGCCGACACAAAACAAATATACCGACTTTCATCAAGTAGAAGAAGTTGGCAGCTGATGAATGCAATAACCTGATAACCAAGGTATATGCTATGAGTTTAAAATATGCAGTTTACATGCAATCAGTGTTGCCTAGTCACAAAGAGGCACAGTGGTTGCCTTACGGGCAATTTACATAAGATAGCAGCACGGTGATTCACCCACGATCACATATGAAGAATGTAACATGATTGGAGATGAAGAAGTGAATGTTATTGTGAAGATAATCTGCTTACACCAACAATTGTTAATTAATAAACAAGTGCATTGACCGGCTTATGAGCAGCGACAGCCGATGTAGCAACTTGCCATCTAACATGTACAGATAATCATACTCCCTACATGACACCTACAAGCAGTGATGAAAAATGTGCTGCAAGTATGATAGATCCCCTGCAAGCAAAGGTGATCGACATGTAACAAATATAACAATTTCCCTACGTCTGATGACATCTGTTTGCAGATATATGTGGCAATTCCCATGAACATTGGAAGACATGCAAGTGAATGCACTAGTCAATATACAGGACGAAATTAATGATGAATGTAGTCCAATTAGTAGCCACATTAACATGCCAACAACCACATAATGCCTGATTGCAAATAATAATATTCCCTACAAACACTCACTAGCAATGATGATAATAGATATGTTGCAAGGATGTTGAGTCACCTGTGAACAATACACATACAACAGGATATTTGCGAGTAGGGACTGAAGATCGCAGCAAATACAGGAGGACTACAATAGATACAAGTGCCTATGAACCGCAGTAGAAAACCCTTGCGGAGAATAACCACGCTGAGAAAGAAGCGTGCTCATTTTATATTGGACTTGAGGGTTTTGTTGATCAGGCAAAACTAAGTACTCCAATTAATAACTCTAGAGACTCTGATAATGATAGTTGGGATAAAGGCGACTCGGTGTAATGAGAAAGCCCACCGACAACCAGAAGAAGGTCCTAACTGTGGCACTAAGCATACAAGGTTGAATGATTCTGTATAGTCAAAGGATGATCAGTTGAAAAATATATCAACTTTGTAGAAATATTGAAGCCTATGGAGAAACGCTACATTAATTGAATGAATAATAAATATCTGAAGATTAAACTTCACAATCTAATGTCCTATGCATGCATCATTAAATGTTGCAATTGTAGGTGGAAGGGAGTTGCCTTAGATCATTATGTCAAGGACTATAGGAGAAGCTTCAACATCACATATGCATATCATATACTAGAATATCGTTGGGATACTAAAAACTATCTTAAGCTTTATCCTATTCATGCTTCGAGGAGACCTGATGGGGACATCAGTTGGAAAGTCTACCGTCGACGTGGCCGTAGATCTACGGCTACGATTTACCCGATGTTTAGATCTCGTTGTTAAACAAGGGTTAAGTTGGAAACTACTTCGCATGCAACGTTTTAGTTTTCCTATGTGTTTTGATCTAGCTTAGTCTCTTGTGTAGTTTAGCCTAAGCGAAAGTAACTACTTAATTGTTTTACGTTGTTGTTTTAATCGCTTTAACGAGAATCTAAAGTTGCTCTTAAAATCTTTGTGCAAATCTCCAATTACGCATATAGTTCTACATCAAGACCACCCTGTGACTAAGTGAAAACAAACAAATCTAATAGTACATCAACCGAGCATTTGGTCTCATTAGATTATGATACCTCACTGTTGAACATCCAAAGGATTGCAGTCCCTTGAAAATTGACAAAGTATTATAGGAGAGGCTTGAGACCGTTGAAACATTAGCTCCGAAGGAAAGAACGAGTGCTCATCATACGTTGTTCCTTAACGTTATTACTGCTAATGATCAATAAATGTTGTACGAAAATGCACTACTAGACAACACTATCTGATCCACAATACTCGTACAAGCGGACATAATGTGTTTACAAAAACCAAAGTGAAATCTCGTGTATTTGTCAGCAATAGTCACCTATACAACTGACTACATTTAAAGATGCCAAAGAACACCCTTCATGCATTGAAAAGTGTGTTGACACATTCATAGCACGCATACATTTGGATGTCATTTGACATTGCAATTACACTCCATTATGTCCTCTGTATGCATTTGCAATATACAATGGGTTTTATTCAAGCATATTATTTGACATTGCAATTACACTCCAAAATGTTCTCCTGCATACATTTGCAATATACAGAGGGTGCCGCTCAAGTATGACATTTGACATTACAATTACACTCCAAAATATCCTCCCATATACATTTGCAATATGTAGAGAATTTCATTCAAGTTGTTCACTATTGCATTTGCATGCAAATTCAGCATACACTGCAACTAAACAGTATACAAATACAAAATGCACCATATATACATGGTATGCAAGTATGCCATATTTTATGATAATGAGCTAAACCACTACAACACCTATCAAGCACATCATGCAAAATGCAAATGCATATACCAGTACACCTGCACACATGCAAATATACAAATGCATTCAAAAGCATATATACCTGTATGGGCCATAGTGAGCGTATTGTAGGTACACACATGACGTCTGAGGATATTGTGCGAGAAAAAATGAACTCAAGTTTGAGTCTGATTCTTCTTTATGGATCAATAGGAGTTGACACAGGTCGAACCGTTAAACAAATATACAGTTGTGATGTCGACATGGATATTTATTTTATACGTTTATATTATGCGTTCAAGGCCTATAATAAGAAAAATTCATTAACAAAGGCATAAAGCTGATAACGAACACGATCCTCTATCGGCAAGTTGACATAGTCGATGAGGTACAACCAATAAAATGAAATAGCCCATAAAAACTACGATGATGGCTGCATTGATAAAAAATCTCAATCATAGGGGATCACAAATGTTTAAAAATGACTCACAAATGCACATAAAATTTTAAAATTCTAAAAAAACCATAACCTAAGATATTTAAAATTGAAATTCATCATTAAATACTTAAAGCAAAATACTCATCCACCCTCCGCAACAATTTATCAAGGTGGACAGTTTGAAATTCACTTCAACTCATAAAAAGCAAATGTCTATTCCAATGTTTAAAATTGCGTATTCGGGTATTGAGGCGTTTTCATTCTTGAGGCGAGGCGTAAGCCTCAAGGCATTTTGAGGCGTACGCCTCAAAATCAAAAGATTGCGTAAACATAAAATGATAAAATTTTTACATACTAATGAGTGAATAATATAAAACATAAAAATGCATAATATATGAAGTGAAATTAAAATATTCCAATAATAAGACAACATGAAATATAATTCAACTCCAAATTCTATCTTTCCCAAATCCCAGTATTCTTTTCATTAACATATAATTACAATTTCCAAAAATAAATAGCAATGACATATTACATAAGAACTCATAAGTCATCAGCACTGTCATCACCAAGGGGTTCTTCATTTGAATCATCATTATGATGAACTGCTCTCTCCCCTTCCTTCTCTCCTATAGAGTCCAATGTCGGGCATTTACTTCAAGATTTATGTAAGATTTAATACTAGTGAGGCGAGGCGGACCTCAACCAAGTTGAGGCGCAAGCCTCATAAAAAAACTCGAGGCGTAAGCATCGAGGCATTTTTTACTGGAATTGTGCAAAGGCGAGCCTCATATTACGCAATTTTAAACCATGGTCTATTCAAGAATATCACTAGAATTCATTATCAATTTGTATCTTGTCAGTAACGATGTGGCATGTGTCCTCTAGCCAATGGTCTTGCCGTCAAATGGCACCATAGGTAAAAGGTTATGACCGGGACACTCTGACTGGGTGGTTCTACAGCTAATTGGCACCATTAAATTACAGTCATCGTCAAAGCTCGTATATTCCCTAAATGCACTAAATTATTGAGTTGAATCAATAAGATATGATTGATAGAGCACAAAGCCCTATATTAGCTAAGATGGATTCAGATTTACCCCTTTATATAAATATTTACCCCAGGGTCAAAGTATCCATGTACGAAGCAACACATGTCTGCCGATATGAATCCTTCGATCAAATTGAGTCTACTATCTCCTTTGACTAAGTAGACTAAGAACCATAATAACCCGGGATGACTGAACCATGGGATCTTGATCGGGTCTATCATCACTCCCCCCACCATCCGCTTTAAGTACGAGGTGGTGAATTTTTAATTTTAAATATTAAATTTTCAAATACATAAACTCTACTGCTACTATACGTCAGATACTATGTATCTATTTGATGACTAGCCTTAATCGAAAGTTCTCTCTTGTTATCGGGAGGGTTAATTAACTATAGGCTTGCGCCTATAGAAAACATGAACTCATATTATAAAGTCCTAACAAAATGAGGGTGAAATCTCTAGGAAGTGTATTATTTAAAATCCAATATGCATTCTGAAAATTTGCCTCGGAACATACTCGTTAAAACTCTCCTCGACGAACCTAAAAAGAAGAGAAAGGGGTCCGCGAACAAGCCGAGGCGCAAATTTTTGGAGTTCACAAAGATAAATTGATTTGTAAGTTTCTTCTAGATCTTGTGAGAACCTTATAGATTTTATTTCATTCTACCTAAGACAGTTGGAGGGATATGGAGCATTTTGTTGTACTTGAAAGATTCTCCAAAATAAAACACTCTAAAATCAATAATGCATCACATGTTGCAATATTTTTAAAAGAGATTGATAGATCATATGGATTGCCTAAGGTCATAGTTTGTGATCTGGATGTTAAATTTATTGAAAATCTAATGAAAACTAATTGATGCTACACTTCAGTTCTCTTCATCTTTTCACCCACAAATAGATGGGAAAATAGAGATAGTAAATAGGTCATTAGGGAACCTATTATGATGCTGGTGAGGAGGATCCCAGTAATCAGGATCTATATTTAATCACATCTAAATGTATCTATAATAGCACTAATTTTAAAACTAAAACTATCAAGCCAACTCCATTTGAAGTAGACTATGATTACAACCGAAAAGACCCATTGACATTACTAATGTTGCATTTCATATAAAAAAACTAAAAAAAAAAATGTTCTACTTCATATATTTTTAAACTTTGCATTTACCTTTGTTAAAAATTTTAAGGCCTTCATAAAAAATAAGAAAATAAATTAAACAAAATAATACAAAATATGGGTTATAAATAAACCTAAAAATACAAAATAGTATAAATAGAGTGAATATATGATGATAAGAACCAGCCTTAAAATGAATATCTCCAAATATAAGAAGCTCCATACAAGGGCTTGTGAGTCTTTCAAGATTCTTAAGGAAATTGGACTAAATGCGTACTTCTTAGAATTGTCAAATGACATGCATAAAATTTTTATATTTAATGTTGAAGACAATTTATCATTACCAGGATATATTTTTTAGATAGAAATTTTGAGACTAACTCTTTTGCATGTAACCAAAGCAACCAAATATAGATGGACACCAAGTCTAATGTTTTTTTTAGGTGGAGAACATAATTTCAAATGAGGTGTTACATGAAGGGACAGAAGAGCAAAAGGTTCAAATTATGTGAAAAAAGAAACCACCATATGAGAATATATGACTTACATAGGAAAAATTGGCCAAAGCATACCCCAAATCTACATTTAAGAACTTTCTCATATGTTTAGATGGTTTATCAAGCTGCTTGGCCATTTGATATAGAAATTGCATAAATATGATTGAATAATTCCAAAGTAAGATGAAGTATAGCCTATGGCTATGATGCACCGACACTTCTCCTCAAAGAGGCGTGCAATGTCCGACACCGTGTCTGACACGACACTTGCCCGACACTCCTCCAACACGTGTCAGACACACCGAAAACGCGTCCGATTAAAAAATATTGAATACAAATTGAACACGCGTGTCCGACATATGTATCTTAAATATTTTATGAATTTTTTTAAAAATAAATTCTTGTATTTGGCGGGATTTAAACTAAATTTCTTATTTCCTATCCACAACACCAAATCAACGTATGCACTTAATACCCAATCATCAAATATTCTCATTTTCATTTTTTTTTATAGTGAAGGTATTTTCATCTTCTCTCTTAGTGACTAATAAATGGCATCGACGCCTGACTCTCGACATCCTAATACTAATCATTTTAAGCACAAATTCTAGTTAAATGACTTATTATTTTCAAATTATTTTTAAAATTATACTTATTTAATTTTTATGCACTATTTTTTAAATATAAAAAACTATAATACAGTGTCCAACTCGTGTCCATGTCCTGTATTTTCAATAACTAACGTGTCGCCGTGTCCGTGTTTGTGCATCATAGGCCTATGGACATTTGAGGGTCCATAGTACACTCCAAATAACTTCTAATACTAGACCTAAGGCAAGCAAATAATTTTCATAATCTTCTTTTAAATGGTTGTGCGTGTATGTGTTATAACAAGATAATGTGTTGTATAAATTTATTTATTGTATGATTTTATTATTCTAAATACTAGAAGTTGCACAAGAATCTAAGGTTTAACATGCCATGCATCGAAGAATCACAACAATATTACATCAAGTAAGAAGCCAAGTTGAGAAGAAGACAACATACAAAAGCAAGCCTAATCGATTTGGACGACCATATAATTGAAGTTTGACTTGCAAAGTCACGAGCAGGCTTGGAGACGTATTTTAATTGATCTAAGTCAAGCGGACCAAAGACAAGTCAACAGGCTAAATAGTAAATAGTTTTTTTTTTTTTCCTTGTCATTCCAAAATAGGATATGAAATGAGCATATATGTGAAAAGGTTGGAGTAGCTCCAGTGGAAGATAAGATTAGAGAGAGTCGTCTTAGATGATTTGTATATATAGCTGTTGAGCAAGACTGAAAAGATTAATAATTGTTTAAAATTACAATTTGATGTATGTAAGGTAGTACTAAAAGACAAATATGTTGTTAACTTTTTTGTTCATTTCTAATTGGATAAGTAAATTTCTAAACCTTGAAAAATTCCTTTTGATTCAATGCCTGGTATGAATTTTAGAATATTGTTTTAGTAGTTAATTTCTTTAATCTAATTTTTTTTTAGAGCCTATTCAATTTTACTCATCCAACAATTCCTTAAAAAATAAATATAAACTGAAACTCAACCCCATTATGATGCGGCGTATTGACAATTATATTATTTTTTATTTATTATATCGTAATAAAGGAAAGTACAATATAAGCTTGAGAATTGTTGGATGAGTAAAATTGGCTTGAGACGGAATTGACTGTAAAAGTTTTAGTTTATGCTTGCCCATATCTTGAAGATGTTGGTTTTTGTTTTGAAGGTTCTCATTGTTTACGGTTATCACTTTAGGGAAAGTCAGATAACCGAAACCATCTAATGATCGTTTTATTGTATTCAAAGCAAAAGAACAACTGGCTGTGCAGACTATGCAGTCCAACGTAAACAACATATGATAAGTCGAGCTTCAAGGCGCAAAAAATGGAGGTCATATAAGAATTAAATAAATCATTCTTACAGAAAAATTCGAAGTAGTTTTCACGAGTACAATAGAACAATATGCACATGTTAGGGAAGAAGGTAGAGGAAAATCATACCAGGAACTGTTATCTCTTCAACCAATTGTTGCATGCAGTGAGAAGAGAATCTGCCCTGTTACTTTCTGACGCATGAGAACAAACAAGGAAGCATTGAGTCCATGACTTCTCAGAATCATAACCTCAAGGTGAGATTATAACAACACATGCCTAGGAAGGTCAATAGAGCTGCAGCCTGCATCTTTCTGACTTGATTTTTGTTGCATTAATTTTCTTGTCCTCCATGCATTTTCCCACAAACTAGCTGTCGCATATATATTTGCAAGAACAACATAGTTTACTGATTTTTGAGGATATAAGGTTAGAAGATTACCTGCAGCAACTTCTCCAAGAGATCTATTGTCATGTATCCCACAAGCCCCCAACATAGCACCCCAAATTGATATGTTGGGTTTAAAATTCATTTTCTTTACAAAATTATAAGCTTCATTAATGAGACCTTGGCGTCCAAGAAGATCAACAACACAAGAATAATGTTCAGATCTAGGTTGGATAGCATATTTGTTGACCATTAAATCAAAGAAATTCATTCCTTTTCTAGTGAGACCAGAATGACTACATGCAGAGATAAGGGAAAGAAATGTAATATCATTTGGTTTCACCCCGTTATCTTCCATCTTCTTGAATAGTGTCACTGCATCTGTACCCTGGCCATGTTTACCATAACCAGTAATCAAAGAAGTCCATGAAATCACATTTTTACTTTTCATCTCATCAAAAGCAAGATGGGCGTCTTTGAGCTCTCCAGATTTGGCATACATGTCAACAAGAGCATTTTGCAAAGCTACATCGTGTTTAGATTGATTTTTCACTGCACGGGCATGAATCTGCTTTCCGAGGTCCAGCGAAGCTTCATTGGCACTAACATTAAGCATGGAGCATAGGATTACATTATCGATTTTCATGCCTGTTTGATTAATTTTGCAGTAAAGTTTCAGTGCATCCCTGCAATAACTTCTATCTTGTGAATATCCACTGATCAAGGTAGTGCAGGAGACAAGGTCCTGTTCAGGCAAAGAGTCGTAGAGCAATCTGGCACTAGTTATTCTCCTGCATTTTACATATGCATCAATAAGTGATCCAGCGACAGCATAATGATTTGCAAATCCAGATTTGATAATGAGGGAATGCATTTTATCAGCATTTAAGAAATCCTTGACTAAACCACATGCCCTCAGGATGCTTGCAAATGTGAAATGGTCCGGTATCTTACCTGCATAAATCATTTATTAATTTTTGAAAACAGAAGCATTAAGCAAATTACAGTAATCATCTGGTTTTACTTTTGGGCTTATTTGTTTTCTTGAAATTAGAAAACTTATTCTGAAAAATGATGACTTTTTTAAAGCCAGTTATTTGGTTGGATGTAGTTAGAAATGAACATGAATGTTCAACACTACAAAAGCCCTCAAATCCCTCAAAAGTGAGAATTTCATCTTCACAATCAAATGATTGAAAACAAAAATCCTCACTTTCAAAAACATAATTTTCATCTACAACCAAATGAGCCTTTAGAAATAACTTACATATCCCATATCATTTCATAATATAACTCAGGCTCCTCTGTTTGTCATGCATCCTTGTGGATCTCAATGTTTTTACTTTTATCACTTGAACTGCAACCCAAAAGTCCTATTTGTTAATGTGTTATTCCAGGCTCCTCTAGAAGTCAACCCAGGATTACTTTTGCGTTTAAAGTAGCAATAATATTAACTCGTTAAGAAAATAACAAAAGAATATGCTAGTAAGAAAGAGATACAATTGGGGAACCATGAACACAATCTACAAACAGAAATTACATGGCATGACAAACATATTATGACATAATGAACAACATATAAATAAATCGTTACCACTAGGATGGCAAACCATAAACATGCAAGTTCTGAGTGTACATTTCGACCTCCCTGAAATTATAATTCTAAATGATTACCTTCTTTCAACATAGAGAAAAACAATCTGAATGAATCATAAGCCAAACCGCAAACTGCATGCCCTCCAATCATGGAATTCCACAATACAACATCTCTATCCTCCATTCTCCAAAACAAACTTTGAGCATCCTGAAGCACTCCGCATTTCAAGTGAAAATCCACAAGAGCACTATTCACATATAAATTTTGTCTAAATCTGCTCTTCTCAATGCAACCTTGAATCTGCAACCCGCTTCTAATACAACCGGTTCCAGTGCATGCCTTAAGAACACTAGCATAAGTAAACTGATTGGCCTTATTACACCCCCGATGCATCAAATAAAATATGTCAAGAGTTTCTTCCAATAACCCATTTTGCGAGTATCCAGACATCAATGCAGTCCAAGAGACGACATTTTTTTCAGGCATTCCATCAAACACCTTTCGAGCGGAAACCAAATCTCCAGCTTTAGCAAAAAATATGATAAATTTGGTGTTCAGGTGAAGATTTGGACAATACCCACGAGCCAAAATACTCTCATGGAGGATTTTTCCTTCATCTATGGCGCATGTATCGACGCAAAGCTGGAGGAGATGCGAGTAGGTGGAAGAAGATAGTGGGCTCTGGTAAGAGCAAAAGGCTTCAATTGCTTCTCTGAGGCGGCCGAGATTGCACAGGGCAACCACTTTGGATTCGGCTTCATGCCTCAAATTCGGCCGAGAGGAAATTGATCTTCTCCCGACCAAGTTCATGGAAACATCATGCAACGGCACGGAATGAGTTCATAAGGATTCCAAGAGAGAGGGAGTTTGAAGCAATTAAGCGACTAAAGTTGACTCTTTTTTGCGCGAACAAAAAAATAGTACTTTGGTGGTTGAGGAAGATCATCGGCTGATTACTAGAGCAGGGTTCGTGCGCTTTAGCTGAGGCTTACTATATTTTGCGATAGCTTTTGAGCGGTTTTTCGACTGGCAGTCTAATTTTGCGGAAGAATTTCTGATGATTTTTCATAGTATTTTTTGAAAATTCATATTTCCTTAAATAATTTAATTAATTAACAATTTTAATTTATTATTAATTTATTTAATTAATTATTAATTTAATAACATAGTCTAATTAATTATTAACTTTAATATTTTATTTTTATTAATTTTTAATTATAATTTTCGTATGATATAGTTTAAATAAATGATAATACGAATTCTAACACATTTTCCCTCTCAGCAAAATGATTGGGACTTAGCAAAACAGAGTGTATTTTTCGGTGGCCTTTTTCAGCCAGAAATATTTTTCCTGCGCGTGTTTTACCGTCGAAAAGCTGTCAGAAATTCACAAAACCGTCGAAAAATGACCATTTTCCGTCGGAAAATACTGCCGGTAATAATTGATTTTCCTGTAATTAAGAGTAAGCCCAATCTAAGGAAGACGATCAAGCATAATGTTATCATAAGACAACCCAAGGATTTATTCCGTCGTTAGGTTTAACAGCATAAATCCTATGACTTTGCATAATTCTTGCTAAAAATCAACAAATATTGCTCATAATTTATAAAGCTTAGCAAGTGTAACAAGAAATTTTTATAGCTTAGCAGGTTGTAAGAGTGATTTTATTCTATGTTACATACATATAACCAAATAAAAAAATAATCTCCCTGTATTTATTTTACAGATAATCAAATAACCTCAAGTATTTACTTTGCATTATATTTCTTTTTAGGCAAATCAAATAGCCCCTAGGAAGATGTGAAATGTAATCACACTTTAGATAAAAACTGAAAATCTAGCCTTGTAAAATGGTAAGGTTCAAATAAAATAATTTCCTTGTATTGCGGCGGTATAACCGCCGGTAAAGACTCATTTTTGTAGATTTGTAAGTGTTATAACCGCTGTTATAGATCCAATATCAATATTTGCAAGTATAAAAACTGTTGTAATATCGCAGAATTTTGGCGGTTAAAACCCCTGCTAAAAACTACCTCTATAGCAGCAGTGTTTTAATCACTGCTCTAGGGCAAAAAAATGTTGTGAAAGCCTATTTTAATAGTGGTGTATGAATCATAATATCTATTAATTCTATTAATTTTCCTGTAAGCGAACATATATTCCAAGTTACTATCCTAATTTTAAATATATACATAATATTGAAAAAAAATTAAATTAGAATTTATATTCTAATTTAATAGTTTTGTATATGTGCTTTTAATTAACATTACATGTATAAATAAAACTATAGTTTTTTAAAAATTTATTATTTATATATCCTTAAAAAATTATCTTGATCGGGCTCAAATCTCGAGGCAAAATCAAGCGAAAACTTCAAAAATTAAATCTGGGATCACTTGAACTCTGATTTCAGCGAACTTATAGTCAAACTGAGCGTCTTGGAAATATGAACCCAACAACACCAATTTCGACTCAATCCGAGCCCAAATGTGTCCAAATCAAGGACCTGAAGTGCTATTGGAAAGTTCGTACCACAATTTGAGTTACCAAACGGTTTCCAAACATTTAGAGCTTACATTCGAATCAAGCAGCTCGACGAACCAAATCCAACGAGCCCAAGATCACCAAATTCCAACATCATTAAGAGCTTCAAATGTTTAACGAACAGAATATGATCAAGGGATTCAATATCGGTCGTCCATCCAACCACTCCCCATTTACCCCTGATCTCTCGCCTATTTACGGGCCAGGCCACTCCAAAAAACTATAAATAGACCCCTTATTTCTATTGAAAGGGGACCAAAGAAAGAAGAAGAAGATAAGAAGAAGAATAAAAGAGTAGGAGGGAAGAAACTCCTCCTCGACCACTGATGGATTCTGCCCGACTTCCGCAAGATGCCGGAATTCCGCCTGACTTTCAAGTGACGCCGGAATTCGGCCTGACTTTCCAATGACGTCGAAATTCCACCCAAACTCCAAGTGACGCCAAAATTTTGCATGGCCTCCAAGTGACGCTGGAATTTTGCCCGACCTCCAAGTGACGTCGGAGTTTCACCCGAACTCCAAGTGACGTCAAAGTTCTACATGAATACCATCTAACGCTGGAGTTATCCTCGACCGCCAATTGATGTCGGATTTCTACCCGACACCGGACCTCTGCTCATCGCCAAGTTTCTATCTGACGCCGGACTTCTGCCTATTATTGTACTTTTGCTGGACATCTATCTGATGCTGGATTTCTATCCATTATTGGATTTCTACCTTACGCCATCTTTCTGACCTTTGTCGCTCACCTACTATAGTTTCTTCTGACTTACGTCGCTCACAGACTACAGTCCTTCCGACCTTTATCGGCCGTCGACTACGATCTTTTTGACTTACGTCGCCCACCGATTACAGTCCTTCCGACCTCTATCACCTGCCGACTACGGTCCTTCTGACTTACGTTGCCCACCGACTACAGTCCTTCCGACCTCCGTCGCCAGCTGACTATGGTTTTTCTGACTTACATCACTCATTAACTACGATCCTTCAGACCAAACGAACACGTCAACAATGATTCTTTGTATTCACATTATTGTACTCGGTAAGATGTACATCAAGCTAAGGTCTTCCCCCAATGAATGGCCTCATTTGTAATCAACTGCAATAATAGTAGATTCATTCAAACTAGACTAGGCCTCGTGGTTTTTTACCCTTTCCAGGGGTTTTCCACATAGAAAATTTGGTGTCTCATATGAATGCTACACTATCTCTCTTATCTGATTGCGCGTCGGATTTTTGTATAATGCTAAGACACTAAACTTTATATTTCTCTACCACCGCGAATACTCCAGGACGCAACAGTTTGGCGCCATCTATGGGAATGTGGTTCCCGACTAGGGGGCATTTTTGCTCCAACCTCAAAAGGTTATTCAATTTCTATCGATGTATCAATTTCATGAAAATCAATTCCAGATTGGGGGGCAACCTTTACTATAATTTTAGAAACTCGTGGTAACTGCAAGACTTTAGAAACCAAGACGATATATAAGGAAACTCCCGGCAAATGCAAGAATGCTTCTGAAAGTCACATACAATCACTTACTGGACTTCTACTCCTTGGGCAAGGTCTTAATCTCGACCTCAAAAAGACATTAACGGTTTAAAAATAGACCATTCTTCACTTTTAATTCGGGATACACGCGTCATTTGTCCCCTCCCAATCAAGGCAAAATTAATCTCAGGGGATTCGATTCGACCTCTTCCACATAAGTTAACATCATCGAGCTGAGACTCTTACATACAACCTTGGATAGGTCACACATCCTTGGTGGATTCTCTCGACCTCTTCCACACAGGTTAACATCATCGAGCAAAGTGCTCTGACATACAACCTCGAATAGGTCTTACATTATTGGAGGATTCTCTGGACCTCTTACACACAGGTTAATGTCATCGAGCAATGCTCTTACATGCAACCTCGGATAGGTCTTACATCCTTTGTGGATTCTCTCGACCTCTTCCACACAGGTTAACGTCATCGAGCGGGGCTCTAACATACAACCTTGGATATGTCTTACATCCTTGGTGGATTTTCTCGACCTCTTCTATACTGGTTAATATCATCGAGCAAAGTGTTCTTACATACAACCTCGGATAGGTCATATATCCTTAGTGGATTCTCTCGACCTCTTTCATATAGGTTAACGTCATCGAGCGGGGCTCTGATATAAAATCTCAGATAGATCTCACATCCTTGGTGAATTCTCTCAACCTCTTCCACACAGGTTAACATCATCGAACAGTGCTCTAACATACAATCTTTGATAGGTCTTACATTATTGGTGGATTCTCTCAACTTCTTTCAAACAGGTTATCGTCATCGAGCAAAATGCTCTGACATACAATCTCATATAGGTCTTACATCCTTTGTGGATTCTCTCAACCTATTTCATATATGTTAACGTCATCAAGTAGTTCTCTGACATACAACTTTGAATATGTCTTATATTCTTGGTGAATTCTCTCGACCTCTTCCATATAGGTTACCGTCATCGAGAAAATACTTTTACATATAATCTCATATTGGTCTTGCATCCATGATGGGTTCTCTCAACCTCTTCCATATAAGTTAACGTCATCAAGAAAAGCTCTGACATACAACCTCAGATAAGATCCTACATCCTTGGTGGATTCTCTCGACCTCTTCCATAGAGGTCGAGCAGTGCTCTGAGTGAACAATATTCTCTCTATAAAAATTCCATGAAAGCAAGTGGTTGATAAATTCATCACTCATATAAAGACTTCAATAGTCTAAAATACCCTCACAAAAATATAGGGGGCAATATATCAAAGCATGCCTGAAAGATGCAATCACAATCCAGCTTGCTCCGAATAACAAGTTCTCAACTTCTTATACAATATTAATGGACTTACACATATACATATTCATGTGTACATTTGTTCTCACTAGAAGTTAAAATTAAAAAGTACATTGGCATCAACCGTAAAAATTATAATTATTAAGCAACAAACAACTTCAAAAAAGTCAAATATCTTTGGTAGATTCTATTGACCTCTTCTCTATTATGCATTGAAGGACCTCTTACAACTTCTTCTTCAAAGAAAGGGATATTTGATAACTGCACATGTCAATATTGATATATATTACCTTAGCAAAATGCAATTGGACCACCGTCATCATCAGCTCTTCGCCCGATGTTCGCTATCGATCCTTTACTTCAGCCATCATCAAATTATCGCTCAACTACTACTTGCAAAGCACCCTCTAATTCTCTCCTTCAGTTTTACACTCGGTCATTAACTGTCATTGGACTTTTTCTCAATTGTCCATCATCGATGAACTTCGCTCAAACAGCGTCAAAATTCTCCCCGTCTACTCATCACTTCTGGTTCTCCTCCAGGATATTATGACTGCCAGATCTTCTCAAACCACCATTATATACAAGCAACAATGTATCTTCTTCTGTTAAGGGTTATCTATTAAGAAGATAGCCTCTCATCGTGACTTTTTCTACATAATAAAGGGGCACTAAGACTTGATAGGGGAATATCGTCTATCTCTAATAGTAGAATGTCTCCAATGCAAGAAGAAGAATACAAGTAAAGAAAAAGGAAAAAAAAAACATATCCTTCTACACAAGAGAGGGGCACTGAAGCTCAATAGGAGAATGTCACCTATCACCTACAGTGGATAGCCTCAAATATAAGAAGAAGACTAGAGGAGAAGAAAATGAACAGCTGTAAAAATTCTAACCTCTACACACGGAGAGGGGCACTTATTTTGTATAGGAAAAGCCACCTATGATAAACAGTGGAATGCCTCTCTTTCTAGAAAGTTAGAACGCATGAAAAGAAAGAAAAGAAACGAGTTCAAAAATTCTGACTTCTAGACACAGAGAGGGGCTCTGAATTTTAGTAGGGGATGCCGCCTACAACAAACAGGGGAATGCCTCAACTGTAAGAAAGTTAGAATGAGGGAGGAGAAAGAAAAGAAAATGTTACAAAAAATTTCTTCAACACTGAAGAGGGGCACCGATTTAAGTAGGGAAAGTCACCTACGAAAAATAACAGAATGCCTCGAGTGTAAGAAGATGGCCAGATGAGAAGACAATGGAAGGCGAAAAATTTTCATTCTATACTGAAGAGGAGCACTGAATTTAAGTAGGTAAAGTCACCTACGAAAAATAGTGGAAGGCCTTTGGAGAAAGATGAAAAATGAGAGAGAAAGATTGAAAAAAGTCTAACTTATATACAAGAGGAGGGGTGCTTAGTCAAGTAGGGAAAGCCACCTATTGAAAAATAGTGAAAAGCCTCAACTGTTAGAAAGACAGAAAGAGAATAGGAGAAGGTGAAAGTTTCCCCCTGGCCCTAGGGGGCTATTTATAGTGTTTTTTTGGGATAAGAGAGAAGTTCCAAGAATTTTTTGGAATTTTCAAATTTTTTGAATTTTTCTGAATTTTTTATCAGAATTTTTTGAAAGTTTTTTGGATTTTTTAATTAATAGAAGAAAATAATGTAAAATAAAATATAAAAAAATAGCTGGCGGTTAGAGGAATTGCTAGCGGCGGCCCGAATCGGCGCCCGACTGCTAGCAGACGGAGGCACCGTGAGGACAGGCCGGGTCGCGGGTGGGCCAAGGCGGGCTGCGGGCGAGCTGCAGCATGGGTTGGGGGTCCCGGTGCAGTTCCTCGCCACCGGTGCCGGCCGGTTTGGCGGCCCGCTCAATTTTTGCCCCAGAAAGGCCAAATTGAACATTTTTTGCATCCCCAAGACCATTTTTCGACGTTTCAGACCCAGTTTCGGCACTTTTAAAGCCACTTGAGGCTCCTACATGCAAGATCGGATTTCAAATCACATGGAAAATTCTCCAAAGTTTGTGATGCATTACATGATGATAGTTACAATATATACATGTTTATTTGATTGGAAGGGCCATTATCGGTGATGAAGGTCGGAAGGACCTTAGTCGGTAAGAGACAGAGGTCAGAAAGACCGTTGTCTGGCGATGTAGGTCGGAAGGACCATAGTCGGCAGGAGATCGGGGTCAAAAGACTGTTGTCTGGTGATGGAGTTTGAAATGATCATTATAGGCGACAGAAGTCGAAAGGACCATAGTCGGCAGGAGATCGAGGTCAGAAAGATCATTATCTAGTGATGGAGGTCTGATGGACCATAGTAGGTGATGGAGGTCAGAAGGATCGTAGTCAGTAGTATTTTGGGAGAACTCTGGGCATCAGGTGGTGGCCTGGTGGAGCTCAAGGCCTCAAGTAGTGGTCCAGCATAAGTCCAAGCCTCAGGTGATGCTCTGGTGGAGCACACGCCTCAGGTGGTGGTTCGGCAGAAGTCCAGGCCTCACGTGGTGGTCCGGCAGAAGTCCGGGCCTCACATGGTTTTTCGGCAGAGCAACGGCGTGAGGTGGTGGTCCAGTGGAGGTGAGGGCCTCAAGTGGTGGTCTGACGGAGCAATGACGTCAGGCGGTGGTCCAGCGGAGGTGAGGGCCTCAAGTGGTGGTCCGATAGAGCAACGACATCAGGTGATGATCTGGCGGAGGTGAGGGCCTCTAGTGGTGGTCCGACGGAGTAATGGCGTCAAGCGGTGGTCCGACGGAGGTGAGGGTCTCAAGTGGTGGTCCGATGGAGCAACGATGTCAGGCGGTGGTCCGGCGGAGGTGAGGGCCTTAAGGGTGGTCCGGCGGAGCAATGATGTCAGGCGGTGGCTGGCGGAGGTGAGGACCTTAAGTGGTGATCTGGCGGAGCAACTGCGTCAGGTAGTGGTCCGGTGGAGGTGAGGGCCTCAAGTGGTGGTCCGGCGGAGCAACGGCATCATGCGCTGGCCGACGGATGTGAGGGCCTCAAGTTGTGGTTCGATGGAGCAACGGCATCAGGCCGTGGTCCGGCGGAGGTGAGGGCCGCAAGTGGTGGTTCGGTGGAGCAACAACTTCAAGCGGTGGTCTAGCAGAGGTGAGGACCTCAAATGATGGTTCGAAGGAGCAACAGCGTCAGGCGATGGTCCGGCAGAGGTGAGGGCCTCAAGTGGTGGTCAGGCGGAGCAACGACATCAGGCGGTGGTCTGGCGGAGGTGAGGGCCTCAAGTGGTGGTCCAGCGGAGCGACGACGTTAGGAAGTGGTATAGCAGCGGTGAGGACCTCAAGTGGTGGTCCAGCAGAGCAACGGCGTTAGGTGGTGGTCCGGTGGAGGTGAGGGCCTCACGTGGTGGTCCGGCGGAGCAACGACATCAGGTGGTGGTCCGGCGGAGGTGAGGGCCTCAAGTGGTGGTCCGACGAAGGCGAGGGCCATAAGTGGTGGTCCGGCGAAGGTCCGACAGTGGTCGAGGAGGAGCTTCTTCCTTCTCTTCTCTTCTTATCTTCTTGCTTGGATCCTCCTCTCAAGAGAAATTATTTATTTATAGATTTTCTAGAGTGGCATGGCCCGTAAGTAGGTGAGAGATTAAGGGTAAAGGGGGAGTGCTCGAATGGACGGCTGATGTTTGATCCCTTGATCATGGACCATTCATCAGACGATTGAAGGCCTTAATGATGTCAGAATTTAGCGATCATGGGCTCGTTAGATTCGTCTCGTCGAGCCGCTCTATTCGACTATAAGCTCGTTAAGTTTAGAAACCGTTTGGTAACACAAATTGTGGTTTGAACCTTCCAAAAGTGCTTTACGTCCTTCATTTGTACTCATTTGGGCTCGAATAGAGCTAAATTGGGTGTCATTGGATTCGTATTTCCAAGACACTTAGTTTGATGGTAAGTTTGCTGAAATTGGAGTTCATGTGATCCCAAATTTAATTTTTGAAGTTTATGACTTGATTTGCATCGAGATTCGTGCCCGATTAAGATAATTTTTGGAAGACGTATCAGTTGCCCCCCTATTTTTAGATGTCGAAACCCCATAAATCTGAAAATATATGTGTCGACATTTCCCACTGGCTGAATCGCAAAAAATTGCGTTCAAAAATTAAAAAGTGTGCTCAAATTTGATCATTGAGATCTCGTTGACTCCCGAAAGTGTCAAAATTGAGTCTGAAATATCGAAAAATGTGTCTGGGGACCCCAAAAAAGTTGAATATGGACCGCCCGGGGCCCGAACATGCTTAGCCGGCTGTTTTTTAAATTTTTTTTTAATCTACCCCCTTAGGAGAATTTTAAAATCGCCATTCGGGCGGTTTTGAAAACGGCCAGAACGGTTATTATTATTATTTTTTTATAGAAGAGAGAGAACTTTTTTTCTCTCCCATTACTCGCTCAACTTTTCCAACTCCTCCAACCTTCCTCTCTCGCCTATACCCCTAGGGGGTATGAAATTCATGTATCTTCTTATATCCCTCTATTTTTACAATTGAGGCTTTCCCTTGGTCCTTCAAGGCCCCTCTCTTTGCAAGGAAGTCTGGAGATCGCTCATTCTCCCTCTATTATTACAATTGAGGCTTTCCCTTGGTCCTCCAAGGCCCCTATCTTTGCAAGGAAGTCCGGAGATCCACCTTCTCCCTCTATTCTTACAATTGAGGCTTTCCCTTGGTCCTCCAAGGCCCCTATCTTTGCAAGGAAGTCCATAGATCGCCCACTGTCCCTCTATTCTTATAATTGAGGCTTTCCCTTGGTCCTCCAAGGCCCCTTTCTTTACAAGGAAGTCCGGGGATCCCATCTTCTCCCTTTATTCTTACAATTCAGGCTTTCACTTGGTCCTCCAAGGGCCCTCTCTTTGCAAGGAAGTCCGAAGATACCGTTGTAAGGAGGGAGGTTGAAAAGATTGTTGAAGAGCAGAAAATCCGGCGTCGGGTAGAAATACGGCGTCGAGTAGGAGGCTGACGACGGATAGAAGTTTGACAAAGGGTGAAAATTTGGCGTCGAGTAGAAGTTTGACTATGTGCATAAATTCAATGTCCGGTAGAATTATGTGTCGGGGAGAAGTACGACAATATGTAGAAATACGGAGTTGGGTAGGAGACCGATGAAAGTCCATCGACGGCCAGAAGTCTGACGATGGGTAGTAGTCTGACAGCATGTAGAAGTCCGACATCCGATACAAGTATAGCATCAGATGGAAGCCGATGAAAGTCCATCGACGGGCAGAAGTCCGACGATGGGTAGTAGTCCGACGGCAGGTAGAAGTCCAAAGTCGGGTAGAAGTACTGTGTCGGGTAGAAGTACGATGTCAGGTAGAAGATCGACAAAAGCCCGTCGATAGGCAGAAGTCCAACGATGGTTAGTAGTCTGACGATAGGTAGAAGTCTGACGTCGGGTAGGAGTACAACTTTGGGTAGAAGGCCGACGAAAGTCCATCGACGGGCAGAAGTTCGATGACGAGTAGTAGTCTGACATCGGGTAGAAGTATTGCGCAGGATAGAAGACTGACGAAAATTCATCGACGGATAGAAATCCGGTGATGGATAGTAGGCTGACGACAAATAAAAGTCTGACGACAGGTAAAATTCTAACGAAACTCCTATAATACAAAGTTCAATAACGGGAGGAAATTCAGTATCAGGTAAAAATTTAACTTTGTGGAGAAGTCCTATGAAAGTTCATCGACAGCATTCTGGCTACGTTAACCAATGATATAAGACCTATCCAAAGTTCTATGTCAGAGCCTTTGATCGATGACGTTAACATGTATTAAAGATGTTAATAGGATCCACTAATGATGTAAGACCTAAATGAGGTTGTATGTCAGAGCATTTGCTCGATGATGTTAATCTGTGTGGAAGAGGTCGAGAGAATCCACCAAGAATGTAAGGCCTATCCAATATTGCATGTCAGAGCCTTGCTCGATGATGTCAACCTGTATGGAAGAGGTCGAGAGAATCCACTAAGAATGCAAGACCTATCTGAGGTTGTATGTCAGAGCCTTGCTCGATGACGTTAACCTGTATGGAAGAGGTCGAGAGAATCCACCAAAAATGTAAGACCTATCTGAGGTTGTATGTCAGAGCCTTTGCTCGATGACGTTAATCTGGGTGGAAGAGGTCGAGAGAATCCACCAAGAATATAAGACTTATCCAAGGTTGTATGTCAAAGCCTTGCTCGATGATGTTAATCTGTATGGAAGAGGTTGAAAGAATTCACCAAGAATGTAAGACCTATCCGAGGTTGTATGTCAGAGCCTTGCTTGATGACGTTAACATGTATGTAAGAGGTCGAGAGAATCCACCAAAAATGTAAGACCTATCTGAGGTTGTATGTCAAAGCCTTTGCTCGATTACGTTAACCTATATGAAAGAGGGTTGAGAGAATCCACCAAGGATGTAAGACCTATCTGAGGTTGTATGTCAGAGCCTTTGCTTGATGACGTTAACTTGTATGGAAGAGGTTGAGAGAATCCATCAAGGATGTAAGACTTATCCGAGGTTGTATATTAGAGCCTTTGCTCGATGACGTTAACTTGTATGGAAGAGATCAAGAGAATCCACCAAGGATGTAAGACCTATCTGAGATTATATGTCAGAGCCTTGCTCGATGATGTTAACCTGTGTGGAAGAGGTCAAGAGAATCCACTAAGGATGTAGGACCTATCCGAGGTTGTATGTTAGAGCCTTTGCTCGATGACTTTAACTTGTATGGAAGAGGTCGAGGGAATCCACCAAAGATGTAGGACCTATCTGAGATTGTACGTCAGAGCTTTTGCTTGATGACGTTAACCTGTATGGAAGAGGTCGAATCGAATCCCCTGGGATTGATTTTGCCTTGATTGGGAGGGGCAAATGCCGCTTGTACCCCGAATCAAAGGTAAAGAATGGTATATCTTTAGACCGTTACTATCTTTTTGAGGTCGAGATTAAGACCTTGCCCAAGGAGTAGAAGTCCCGTAAGGGATTATATAAAGTTTATAATTGATTGAAAGTATTATTGCATTTGTTGGAATTTTTTTTTGAAATATCATCTTGATAATGAAAGCATTGGAGGGATCTTCTTTATCAAAGTTGGAATCAAGGTTGCCCCCCAGTCCAGATCTGAATCTTATGAAATTGATGCAGTAATAGCTGAATTCAGGAAGTTGACATGAACGATCTTTTGAGATTGGAGCAAAAATTGCCCCCTAGTCGAGAACTAGGTTCCCACAGACGGCACTAAACCGTTGCGTCCTGGAGTATTCCCGGCGGTAGAGAAATATATAGCTTAACGTCTTAGCATTGTACGAAGATCCAGCACACAATCAGATAAGTAGAAGGGTGTAGCATTCAAAAGAGACACTAGAGTTTTTACGTGGAAACCCCTTAAAAGGGGGAAAAACCATGCGGCCTGGCCTAGTTTGAATGAATCCACTAGTATTTGCAATCGATTACAAATGAGGCCCTTCTTAGGGAGAAGCCTTTGGCTTGATGTTACAAATGTACATCATATAGAGCACATTACATGGTGGGAGTTACAATAATCGACATATACATGTTTATTTGGTTAGAAGGGCCATTGTCGGTGATGGAGGTCGGAAGGACCGTAGTCAGCAAGAGACAGAGGTTAGAAAGACCATTATCTGGCGATATAGGTCGGAAGGGCCATAGTCAGTAGGAGATCGGGCTCAGAAAGATCGTTGTATGGTGATGGAGTTTGGAAGAACCATTGTAGGCGATAGAGGTCCAAAGGACCATAGTTGGCAAGAGATCGGGGTCAGAAAGAATATTATCTAGTGATGGAGGTCGGAAGGACGATTGTAGGTGACGGGGGTCAGAAGGACCGTAGAAGGAGGGCGGTACTTCAGGAGAACTCTCGGTGTCAAGTGATGCCCTAGATGAAGTTCGGGCGTCAGGTGGTGGCCTGGTGGAGCTCAGGGCCTCAAATAGTGGTGAGGTGGAATTTTGGGCTTCAAGTGGTGGCCTGGTGAAGCACAGGGCCCCAAGTAGTGATCCGGTGGAAGTTCATGCCTCATGTGGTGGTCCGACAGAAGTTTGGGCCACATGTGGTGGTCCGGCGGGCCAACTGCGTCAGGCGGTGGTCCGACAAAGGTGAGGGCCGCAAGTGGTGGTCCGGCGGAGCAACAACATCAGGCGGTGGTCCGACGCATGTGAGGGCCTCAAGTGGTGGTCTGGCGGAGCAATGACGTCAGGCTGTGGTCCGGTAGAAGTGAGGGCCTCAAGTGGTGGTCCAGCGGAGCAACGACATCAGGTGGTGGTCCGGCGGAGGTGAGAGCCTCAAGTGGTGGTCTGCCAGAACAACGGCGTCATGCTGTGGTCCGGCGGAGGTGAGTGCCTCAAGTGGTGGTCCGGCAGAAGAACGGCGTCAGGCGGTTGTCCGGCAGAGGTGAGGGCCTCAAGTGGTGGTCCAACGGAACAACGGCGTCAGGCTATGGTCCAGTGGTGGTCAAGCGGAGCAACGGCGTCAGGCAGTGGTCCGGCGAAGGTGAGGGCCTCAAGTGGTGGTCCAACGGAGCAACGGCGTCAGGCAGTGGTTCGGCGGAGGTGAGGGCTTCAAGTGGTGGTCCAGCGGAGCAATGACGTCAAACGGTGGTCCGGCGGAGGTGAGGGCCTCACATGGTGGTCTGGCGAAGTAACTGCGTTAGGTGGTGGCCCGGCGGAGGTGAGGGCCTCAAGTGGTTGTTCGACGAAGGCGAGGGCCACAAGTGGTGGTCCGGCAAAGGTCTGACGGTGGTCGAGGAGGAGCTTCTTCCTTCTCTTCTCTTCTTCTCTTCTTGCTTCAATCCTCCTCTCAAGAGAAATTAGGGGTCTATTTATAGATTTTCTGGAGTGGCATGGCCCGTAAATAGGTGAGAGATCAAGGGTAAAGGGGGAGTGCTCGAATGGACGGCCGATGTTGGATCCCTTGATCATGGACCGTTCGTTAGACAATTGAAGGCCTTAATGATGTCAGAATTTGGCGATCATGGGCTCGTTGGATTCATGTCGTCGAGCCGCTCGATTAGACTATAAGCTCGTCAAGTTTAAAAACCATTTGGAAACACAAATTGTGGTTTGAACCTTCCAACAGCGCTTTACGTCCTTGATTTGTACTCATTTGGGCTCTGATCGAGCCAAATTTGGTGTCGTTGGGTTCATATTTCCGAGACGCTCAGTTTGATGGTAAGTTTGCTGAAATTGGAGTCTAGGTGATCCCAAATTTAATTTTTTAAGTTTCCGGCTTGATTTTGCATCAAGATTCGTGCCCGATCAAGATAATTTTTGGAGGACGTATCAAAGGGGAATGAGTAAAATTGAATTTCGCATTCAATAGAATGCAGAAAATGATTTTCCGCGTTCTACTAAATTTGGAAAACCGTTTTCCGCATTCTATTGAATGCGGAATTATGTTTTCTGCATTTTAATTACGGAAGTAAGTTTTTCACATTCTCCCTAATATGTGCTTTGCTTCTCCATGTTGGCTCCTTTTTAAAATAATTGATAAATTTGCTTCTTAAACATAATTTAGTTTAAAATTTGCTCCTTATAAATTTTTCGGACGCATAAATAAGAGCACACTAGAGACAAAGAGGGTAAATTATTGGGTTCGGCCACCGGACGATGTGACGATGTCCGTAGCCCAATGAAAATGCGCCACATCACGTTCTACTTGGTACTGAGCTCTGTATGAGCCCGATACACCACAGTACCGATCAGTACTGAGCTCGATACTGCTCAGTACTACTCGGTACTATGGAGTACCGAACTCAATACTTCACAGTACCGAGCTCAGTATTACTCGGTACTTCACATTACCGAGATTTGTGCTGTTAAATGTACATAGAATTAGAATAATGCAACCTTAATAATATGTGTATATTATAAATTAGGTGAAATGTTAATTATGAAAGAGTATTATAATAAGATTGTTTAATTTTAAAATTAACAACTAAAACATATTTTCAGATTAATTTTAAATTAATTTTTTTCTTATTTCTTCTGCAGAAGAATAAAAATTCTCATTATATGAATTAAAGTTTATACATTTCAAATTTCTTTATTTATGCATTTATTAAATTAATTTCACATTATATATATATATATATAATTAATAGAAGAAAATAATGTAAATTAAAATTAAAAAATATCATTAATAATGAGAATAAACTAAAATAATAATAAATATAAATTTCGATTAAAAATATTAAATACATATTGTAATAGTTATACAAGAAAAATTAATTTTATAATTGCAAAAACAACAACTGCCTGGTCTCACTTTTTCCCGTTTAAAAATACATATTAACATCATTTTATGTACCGAAAATATTAAGACTTCGTTTGAGATAATATTTTTATTATTTTTTTGACAACTTTTAAATAAAAATTTAAAAAATATATATATATAAAATATTTTTAAAAGCAATAGGAAAGCCGCCTGAAAAAAAAAACGTCTAAAAATTACGTTAGCAATTATAATAACTTTTCAAATTTCAAAACTTCGGATTTGTTTGATTGGTGGAGCAGTCTGCAAAAAAATTTGTAGTGAATATAAATATTTTAAAATTTATTTAATAATATCTTTATTTTAAAAAAAGTTGAATAATACTTTATTTATTATAGAAAATATTTTTATCATGATTTTTTAAGTAATAAAAATATAATCAGATGCAAATATTACACCCATTTGAACAAACAAAATTATAAGTAACTTACCTAAAAGGGACGCCAGAGTTTCAGCATCAAACTCTTTATAAAATTGCAATTTTTAATGCCTTTTGTCTTTATTAAAATTCAATCTACTTTTTAATTTTAGTTTTCTTTTTAAAATGAAAAGTTATTGACAAGATAAAAAAGAATGAGAAATTGAAAAAATAATAATAACAAATCACTTAATATAGGAAAATAAAAAATAATTTTAAAATATTTTTAATAACTTTTTACCTAAAAATCTTGAATGATATTATATTTTACATAAATTTTTTATTAATATTATTTAAACAACCCAGACTCTTGAGCTAATAAATTGAGCTCAGACTAGCTCGGACTTTACGTGAGCTTATTGAGCTCAGCTTATCAAGTCAACCCGTGCGCTCATGCACCTCAGAAGCAGCATCAAACGTGTGGTTTTCAACCAGATTCAGAGGAAATCGTGCGTGCAACTCGCTGGTTGAGCGAAGTTTTTCCTCTCATACAGCTCATGTTCGAATTCCCTAACTGTCCAAAAAAAAAAAAAACAAGATGCAGAAACTTGAAGAACTACAGGCATGGATTAAGCAAAGTATACAATCATCCAGCTCGGATCAGATCAACACAAATCACAGGAGAACTCAAAAAAACTAGAGATCAAAAGAGCTCATTATGATTGATACTCAAGACATTGCCATCACTCACAGAGTAAATAAATTAAAATTCTATATAATGTTATTAACTACAAATCTGAACAATATTCTCAGCAGAGCTTCATAAAGCAATTCATTTATAATAACAATTTAAGTTTAAAAGAGAATTACAAGAACTTGAAACTCAGCAACAAGAGGTTTTTAAGCCATTCTCAATCCCAAAGGTTGAGGCTTCAGAGCCAAATGCTTCATAAAACTTTGTATTTCAACCTGTATCAATATACCAAACAACAAGAAAACAAGGCAGAGATTGGCAGCAAAATGGAGAGAGAGAGAGAGAGCCGAACGAAGTAAGAAAAGTTGAAAAAAAGAACCATCATATAATTCCTTGAGAGCACAACATTCTAGTAATAAAGACTCGTGAGAAGATTTAGCTTCTATAATACAACTTTACAAGTACAAACATTTGAAATGGAGCAGATGAATCAGAGACAAGATATTTTTTTTTCTTAAGAAAGAAGTGCATACCTATGGATAGATGGATGCTCCAAGTAATATACAAATTTCTTTAAACCTAATCCCGCTGATGACCATCTCTCAACAGTTCTGAATAAGCCAAAAGCAACGAAAATGTCACTTTCGGGGAGATAGAGATAGAGAGGGAGGGAGAAACTATGCTAGCAATATTCTCAGTGCCTGCAGCAATACAATCCATCGAGTACTGAGCATGTAAATAGATTGATTCAGAAAATAAACTATATTTGGAAACACAGTTCACAAATTAGCAGAGATTATTTTAGGTTTTGTTTGAGACAGCTTTTGTATTACTTTATAAAACAAATTTTTAGTATAAAAAATTGCTTTAAAAAGCACTAAAAAAGTCATCCCAAATGAAGCCTTAGTTAGAGCAATGGAAGGTCATCCAACAGAAATATTTGTGAAACTGTGCTGTGAATGTGCGCTAATATATATAGAGGAGAGAAGAGGAAGATGGTTTTCTAATATTTCCAGAATAATTTTTGTCCTGCCATATATTTTCAATCATTTAGCACCGAATTGAACTACAAGAGAAATGAAACGCAAAAATTAAATGATCTCAAGATTAACAAACAAAAATAAAAAATTTGGAGAATAGCCATTCTCCATCGCCGCATCGAAAATTTCATACTGAAATATTTAAAAGAAACTTCTATGTTGCTCTTTGTGCCTTTGACAACAACAAAATGTAGTTTTAGTTGACCTTGAGCGTGTTTATCTCTACAAATAGCATACCCGCATATTAGTTCTAGTTCCTACTTGAAGAAAGTGAATGGGAAACTTGAGGGCTCAGTGACAAATGAGAAGCAACCTTACTCCTTTTTTTTTCTTTTAATTTTGGAATAAAAGAGGGGACCTAGTGCCAAAACAAAGTGTGAAATGTTGGAAGGTCATTTTCTATAATAGCATTTTTTCCTCAAACATCACTTTCACTAGCTTCCCAAGATAAATACGATAATATAATGATGTTTATAAATGTTTTATATATCAGATGAGAACAAAGTATGTGACGCACTGAAAACTAGATAGATTACAGGCTTTCATCCCAAGTGTGCAAGTTCGCAAGTTTAATCCTCTCAGCAAGTGTAGAACAGTCTTATAAAACCTAACTTTAGCCATCTGTTTATGATTGGAAGGTTGTGCTTCTCTTCAAGGTTGCATCCATCATAACCCATAATGATTTCCAAAAGCCACCAAGGAAGCGTAATTTTTTTGTTTGAGATGATTAGCTTAAGAAAGTGAAATACACCCAAACATCTGGAAAAAAAAAAAAGATGAGTTTCTTCTCTCATAATGCTTCGTTTATACACCATCAAAATTATCATCTTCGAAAACCTATTAATCATAACAAAAACATAATTAAGATCACTGCAGGTCCAATGGAGATACTCTCTAATGGCAAAAGTTGGGGGGATGTATAATCATGACTTCCAAATCAAAGACTTTGAAGTACAATAGAGTACACATTCCTTCAAAAAAAATTTCCACATCAAGGAGAATTATCAATTAATCTACATATCTCTTCAGTTTTTGAAGCATCATCGTCACCTCAAGTGCTTGGCCAACTACATTTATGTTTCTTCAATTCACTTCACCTGAACGTCATCTTTAGGGATATAAAGTTTATTCCCCAAATAGAGAAGTCTTCTGATGGTATATCCATGCTCTTAGGCTTCTAGATATTAATGTACTCATTGCTCCTAGAAGGTTGCATCCACATTATCACTGACAAAATCACCAGGGATTGTTCAAGCATATACGCCACTTATTCAAAACACTATTCATAGACCAAGACAAACTCGAATTGCAACAAATATGTAATCACGGTAGATGATCATAAAATCCTCCATGAATAATTTCAGAATATCAATCATAAAAAGCATAGACAACACTGACACATTGCAGGCTTGCAGTGACATAATAGCACCATCATCGACTCAAACAATCCATATTTTGTCTTCCGCATGCTCTTCCACGTATCTCCAAATTCTGAGATTTCATGGTAGCACGACTTCAAATACAACTTTGTGAAGACTAGGCATACTTCAGCTAATCTAGCAAGTCATCCGCTTAGGGAAGAGTTCTAACACCTTGGTCATATTTAGTGTCAGGTAGTCTATGCACATTTATAGGCCATCATTTTTCTTTGGCACCATCATAATTGACAATACATATGGTGAGCTTCTTGTTTAATGAATCCTTGGTCGATCACCTAAGTCACTGACTTCTTAATCTCTTTATTCTTCACCATCAAGTTTCTAAGCACCCCAACATTGTTAAAAGTAGTCTGACAGAAAATTAACCTCATGCTCCACTATTCATTGCAAATGAAACCCTCTTGGCTCTCGAAAAACCTCTAGCTAGTGCAACTAGCTACTAAAGCATCGGCCATCATTCATTGTGTACCAAGGTCAACGTCATTTTCTTCATTTGGGTTTTTTTATCCATCTCGAGAAAAGGCCTAAGCATTCTCATCCAGCTTCTCCTTTTGGGCAAAAGAGTAAGATGAATCGGTGTGTATTTATTGTCCTCTTCACGTGTCCATCTGACACCATATCCGAAGGCAAAAACCCCATAATCTTGACGAAAACCAAACCTGCCATCCTTACAAAATAATTTCGCTATAATCTTTCTATAGAATATATCTTTGGAACCATGAATATAAGATCTGAAGATGATTGATAGATATCGAGAGGGGCCCTTCACACAAAATATGATGATTGATAGATATCGAGAGGGGCCCCTTCACGCAAAATATCATTGATATACACCTGAATGATAGTGAAATGAACACAATATTGTTGGTCTATATATAAGTCTTTAAGTCCTTCTAAATCCACCCAAGTGCATATGAATGTGGTTAAAAGTAATGAAGATGTTTAGTCTTATTCCTTACTAGCCGAAAACAAATTCTTCTCACCCCCTAAGTTGAAAATGGCATTGAATACTTCCTACTTCACATAGATCTAAAAGATGAAAAGCTACTCGAACAAGTTAGGGTAAGATGTTGTATTCGGCTCTTTCCCATTAAACAATGCCTTTAAGGAAAGGCTTAATTCTAGTCAATTCACCAAATTTAACGTTTGATCTTGAACCGTTACAATAGTCACCTTCTTCTTAAAGCTATATATGAACAAGTACATTAGATGAATAACACGAAACTTATTTAGATTTATGTTTGCTTATTTATATGATCGAACAAGCTTGAATACAATTTTAAAGCTAGTCATATAAAAAAACAATTTTGAAATCTTACTAACTTGTTCATTAATATTTATGAGCAAGCTCCTTTGTTGTTTAATAAATAATTTATAAAGAACTCGATAAATTACTCATTTAATTGTGACTTAATTACTTATTTGTTGACTTACTGTATGCTATTATATCAATTTTTATATATCTAAAACATTTTTAAAATGCATTCTATTAAAGGTATAAGTGTGACGAAATTATCAAATAAAGAGCTACATAGGTAGATTTTAACATTTTCTCATTCATATTTAAAACCTTATCAAATAAATTAAATAACATCTAATGAATTATATTAATTTTGTTTAAAATATATAAATTTAATTATGTTCAACAATTAGGTTATATGTTTAATTCATTAGTATAAAATATATAATTACTTATATTTGTGTTACGCCGGTTCACATAGAGACGGCCCAGCCGGCCAAGGGGCCGGCTACAGGAGGAGGAACAGAGCCGCCCCCCTCTCTGGTTCCGCCAAACAAGATGGGGCCCGCCCATCTATGTGATGTTCAAATTTGAATAGAGGGGGAGAGGCTAGTGTTTTGGGAGGAAAATTAGTTTAGGAAAGTGTTTGTATTAAAGTGCATGAGGGGATTAGGGAGATGTTATGTTTTGATTGATTGGGAATTAGGGTTTCTCGGTGCTTGGGCTCTAGAATCTCTTGTCTAGAGATTTGAGAGAGACGATCCTCCTCTCAAATTGGGGATCACTTGTATCTTGCTTTCGTGTGTGTTTTGCTTTATTTTGTTGATTGCCATCTATCATTTTGGGGCTGATTTCGCCCAGATTTTGTGCTATTCTCGCTGTTTTCTTCCAATTAGTGATAGGTTTGCTTGCGAACTCAAGTATTCCCTTAGGGTTACTTGCGAACTCAAGAATTTCCTATCAAATTGGTATCAGAGTGAGTCTCGGGACCGGTGGAGGGCTATTTTCGACGAATTCCAGAAGCAATTTTTTTGCCCCAAAAAGAAAGAAGTTGCTATTTTTTTTACTCCAAAATCCTATTTTTGTGAATCTACAAAAGCCGGGTTGCGATGGCGGCCAAAAAAGTGGATGCATTGGAGGAAAGACTTGAAGGGGAGATGAATCAAATCAAAACAACGGTGGAGAAAATGATTTCTTCCATGGAAAGACAAATCGTCGACCTTCGAGATATGATGAAATAAATGTTAGAGATTCAAAATCAAACAACGGCTTCAGTGGCAAAATGGGTGAAAGGAAAAAAATAATAATTCTGAAATCCGTAGAGAGGAAGATGAGGTGGAGATCATGGAAGGGGAAGGAAGAAGACCCCATCTGGAACCTGTCCAGAGGGAAGAAAGAGGAGGCTATGTGGAACGCCAGGACGGATACTATGGCCGTCGTGGTGCTGATTTGGAAGACAGAAGGGGGAATTTCGAAAAGAGTTTGGGCTATGGCAGAGCAAGGGAAGAGCGGGACACATGGGGTGGACCGAGCACTTGGGAAAGGGGAAGTTATGGAAGAATCAAGGGGAATGGTGGTGACCAGAAGGTGAGAAAGTTGAAGATGCCCATCTTCGAAGGAGAAGATGTGTATGGATGGATTTACAAGGTAGAGCGGTACTTTGTTGTCAATGGGTTGACGGAGGAGAAGCTGACAGCAGCGGGATTGTGCATGGAAGGGAAAGCCCTATCGTGGTTTCAATGGAGAGACCAACGGGGGCCGATCAAGAACTGGAGGGAATTTAAAACTGCATAATAGAGCATTTCCAAACCAATCGGAGAGGAGACTTCTATGAGCAGTTCTTTGCTTTGACATAGGAGGGGTCAGTAGCAGATTACCTGGAGCAGTTTGAGCACCTAGCTAGCAGGGTAAAGCGACTTTCAGATACAGTGTTGGAGGGGAATTTCATGAAAGGGTTGAAGGCAGAGATCCGAGCAGCAGTGAAGGTGTTGATGCCCCGTGACTTGGGGAGGCCATGAAGTTGGCCCAACTGGTGAAAAATCAGAGGAATTTGAAAAAGGGAGCTAAGAGTAGCAGCACCGGGGGCACGTACAGGATGACGACTACTCATCTCGCACCTAAAGGTCCTGTAACAGGAGAGAATCGAGAGGCTACCAAGGAGAAGACAGGAGGAGGAAATGGGGGAAACTTCAAGCGGCTGATAGAGAAAGAGATGCAAGAGAAGAGGGCTAAGGGGTTGTGCTTCCGATGCGATGAAAAGTACACACCAGGACATCGATGCAAGGACCGAACTCTTCAGGTTCTCATCGTCTGTGATGACGATGAAACTGAGGAGGGAGATGAGGAGGAGACAGAGGAGATGGAGGATAAGCTACACTTAGATATGGCTGAGGTCTCCCTGAACTCAGTGGTAGGGTTCACTACAAATCACACTGAATGTGAAGGGAGAGATAGAGGACCGGGAGGTTGTGGTGCTGATTGATAGTGAGGCTACTCACAATTTCATTTCCACCCAGGTCGTCGACCAACTGGGAGTGAGATTGGTGGACACTGGCTGTTACAGAGTGATGATGGGTACGGGGAAGATGGAGAAAGGCCAAGGGATTTGCAGAGGAGTGTGACTGACGATCCAGGAGAAACAGGTGAGGGAAGACTTTCTTCCACTAGAGCTTGGGAGCACAGACGTCATCCTGGGGATGAAATGTCTACAAACTTTGGGAGACACCAAAATGAATTGGGGAGCACTCACGATGGAGTTAATGGTGGATGGAAGAAAGGTAGTGATTAAGGGAGATGCATGGCTTTCCAAATCCTTGGTTTCTCTTAAAACGATGGTGAGGGACATTCAGTTGGCAGGCGGAGGGTATTTGGTGGAGATGCACAATTTGGAGGGAGCGAGATTGGAAGGAGGAGACATACCCCTTTCCATTCAGTCGTTGATTCAACCGTTCCAAGAGGTATTTCAGCCACCTCAGGGATTGCCATCGTAGAGGGAGCAGGAGCATGCCATCGTGCTGAAGGAGGAAGTGTTACCCATCATTGTACGGCCTTATCGCTACCCTCAGTTCCAAAAGAATGAAATAGAAAGGTTGATTAGAGAGATGCTGGAAGTAGAGATCATCAGACCCAGCATCAGCACCTTTTCTATCCCTGTTCTGTTGGTGAAAAAGAAGGATGGCAGTTGATGTTTTTGTGTGGACTACAGAGCACTAAACAAGGAAACTGTACCTGACAAGTTTCCTATAACAGTCATTGACGAGCTGCTAGATGAATTGAGTGGCACCGTGATCTTCAACAATATAGACTTGAAATGAGGTTACCATCAGATCCGAATAAAGAAGAAGGATGTACCCAAAACGGCCTTTAGAACTCATGAAGGACATTATGAGTTCTTGGTGATGCCATTTGGCCTCACCAATGCTCCAGCTACTTTCCAGGCCCTTCTGAGATAAGGTTTTCAAACCTTATCTCAGACGATTTGTACTAGTATTCTTTGACGACATCCTGGTCTACAGCAGGACTGAAGAGGAGCACTGGAGCATTTGAAGAGGGTGTTAGAAGTACTGCAGGAGCACAATTTGAAAAAATGATGCTTTGCACAAACCAGTGTAGAGTACTTGAGCCATGTGGTGTCAAAAGAGGGAGTTGCAGCAGATCAGTCCAAAATTGAAGCAATGATAAGGTGGTTAGGGCCGAAAAATCTGAAGGAATTGAGGGGATTCCTAGGACTGATGGGTTACTACAGGAGGTTCATGAAGGGGTATAGCTCCATAGCATGGCCGCTCATTGAACAGTTGAAGAAGGACGGATTCCTATGGGGGGAGGCGGCCACATCAGCATTTGAGAGTTTGAAGAAGGCGATGACTACGGTGCCCGTCCTAGCCTTGCCAGATTGCACTCATACCTTCATTGTGGAGATGGATGCGTCCAAATACGGGCTTGGCACAGTGCTGATGCAGAATCGTAGGCCCATTGCCTATTTCAATCAGGTTTTGACTTCTAAAGCCGAGCTGAAGTCAGTCTATGAGAGAGAATTAATGACAATCGTTTTTTCCATCCAAAAGTGACGACCCTACTTACTTGGGAGACATTTCGTTGTCAGGACACATTAGCGCAGTTTGAAATATCTGTTGGAACAATGAATGGTGACAGAGGAACATCAAAGGTGGTTTTCCAAGTTGCTCGGGTACGACTTTGAGATTCAGTATAGGCCAGGAGTGGAGAGGCCATGACACTATCTGTTCCTCTGATGTTTGATTGGGAGGCCATCAGAGAGGAAAGTGCTAGAGATGAAGGTTTGGAAAAGATCAAGACAGAGTTATTGAAAGAAGGGGGTAGCCACCCAGGATACTCAATGGAGGGAGACAAACTCCTATACCAAGGGAGATTTGTGATGCCCCGTACCTCGATCCACATCCCAAACTTACTCCAGGAGTTTCATGGAAGCGCAGTCGGGGGCCATTCAGGCGTACAGAAGACATACAGGAGGCTAACGGCAGAACTATACTGGAAAGGGATGCGTAAAGATGTAGAGGAGATGGTAGCCTGATGTGAGATCTGCCAACAGAATAAGTACCTGGCTATATCACCAGGAGGATTACTACAGCCGTTAGCTCTATCAAGAAGAGTGTGGGAGGAGATCTCCATGGACTTTATAGATGGGCTACCCCGTTCAGAAGGGTTCACTGTGATCTTAGTGGTGGTGGACAGGTTGAGCAAGTATGTGCACTTCATCCCCCCCCCCTGACACCCCTACACAGCAGTGACAGTGGCTTTAGCCTTCATCAGGGAGGTGGTTAGGTTACATGGAATACCCGAGGCGATCGTATCAGACAGAGACAATGTATTCCTCAGCCATTTTTGAAGAGAGTTGTTCAGACTGCAGGGGACAGTTCTGAAGAGGAGTACAGCTTACCACCCACAGACGGAGGTAGTCAAAAGGAGCTAGGAGATGTACCTGGGATGCTTTGTGTCAGAGACACCCAAGCTATGGGCTAAATGGCTATCATGGGTGGAGTACTGGTACAACACATCCTTTCATTCTGCTTCACAGATGACCCATTCAAGGTGTTGTACGGGCGGGATCCCCCACACTTGGTGCATTTTGGGAGCAGCAGTACTCCCGTGTCTTCAGTAGAGGAATACTTTGAGGAGAGGGATCGAGTGCTAGAGAGGTTGAAGAGGCATATACTGAGAGCTCAGAAAATTATGAAGAAACAAGCGGATGGGCATAAGAAGGACATCCAGTTTGAAGTGGAGGAGAATATGTTTTTGAAGCTCCAACCATATAGGCAGAAGACAGTTGCTAACAGGAGGAATGAAAAGTTGGCTCCAAGGTATTATGGGCCTTATGAAGTGCTGGAGAAAATCGGGGCAATGGCATATCGACTGAAATTACCACCATCGGCGATGATACACCGGGTTTTTTATGTCTCGCAATTGAGGAAGGCCATTGGTGACTACACTGCCAACCCCGAGCTACCTACGACACTCACTGCGGATTTAGATGTGGTTCTGGAACCCTTAGAGCTGATGGGAGTTCACCAGAAAGAAGACGGAACTAAGGAAGTGTTGATCCAGTGGAAGAACCTACCAGACTATGAGGCCACGTGGGAGCAATACGAGCGGACGAAACAGCAGTTTCCGAATTTTCACCTTGAGGAAAGGTGATTCTTTGGGAGGGCAGTATTGTTACACCAATTCACATAGAGCCGGCTCAGCCGACCAAGGGGCTGGCTCAATTTCATTACAGGAGGAGGAACAGAGCCGCCGCCCCCTCTCTGGTTCCGCCAAACAAGATGGGGCCCGCTCATCTATGTGATGCTCAAATTTGAATAGAGGGTGAGAGGCTAGTGTTTTGGGAGGGAAATTAGTTTAGGAAAGTGTTTGTATTAAAGTGCATGAGAGGATTAGGGAGAGGTTATGTTTTGATTGATTGTGAATTAGGGTTTCTTGGTGCTTGGGTTCTAGAATCTCTTGTCTAGAGATTTGGGAGAGATGATCCTCCTCTCGAATTGGGGATCACTTGTTTCTTGCTTTCGTATGTGTTTTGCTTTATTTCGTGATTGCAATCTATCGTTTTGGGGCTAATTTTGCCCAAATTTTGTGCTATTCTCCCTGTTTTCTTCCAATTAGTGATAGGTTTGCTTGCGAACTCAAGTATTCCCTTAGGGTTACTTGCGACCTCAAGTATTTCATATCAATTTGATTAAGGCCCGACGAAGCCTCAAACTCAATAAAAAAACTAAAAAACAAGCTTGTACTTCAAATCTTAAATTATATTCAAGCTCAACTCAAACTCGATAAAATAAACAAATAAACGACCTTGACTAGATATTACTCAACTCGACTAATTAATAACCCTACCTATTTCCCTTGGCATCCTTCTTGAATTTTTCTCAGAAGAGTTGAGAACAAAGTTTCCAACCTTTTGCTCTATCATCTCCCGATTTGGAAAAAAATCATGACAATGGTTATTTTTAGAATAAGTTGCAATGCATTACCTTTGTTAGATCTCTGGAAATCTTCAATTTCACTTCCTTATTTATAAACAGTTTAGCCTAAATTTTCATTCTTTTTGTCCTATTACCACGGCAAGTTTTCTTACGTGATCGAGATCATTCATGGGGGACAGCCGGAGTTCATTGGAGAAGTTGTAATGCAGCCCTATCGTGTACTTTATCAACACAGTGACATCTTCCAGCAACACACCACTCACCAATCCATCTCTCCTAAAGCATGTCGTGTAATATTATATGATTTGATCTTCTCATTGTCATAACCTGAGTCATTAATCTTTCTGCTTTGAACCTCGTAGGATAGAATTCTTGGCTGACCAATTTTTTGAATTACCTTTAGGAGATGTCCTGTTATCCATTTCAAAGATGAGCGTTCCAACAAGTCAATGCAGGCACAGTGAGTTTGAGGCAAGCACATGATGCCGTCTCTTGGAAAATATAACCATAGAGACTACAATAGGTTTTGAACTACTCTATCCAGGTATCTACATTTTTGCATTAATAAAACCATAAAAAGTAGGGATATAGATTGTCTTCAACCTCCACAGGTTGATTCCATGCTCCAAAAAAAAAACCCTCAAAATCCTCATCTTTTGAGTCATCTTCTTGTATGTCAAGACTTTCAAAGTGTTCTCGTTGCTGTGAGGACGAGATCCTTTTTTGGAACCGATCTTCCCAATATTCTAGTTCTTAATTGGCCACTAGGATCAACTTACTCAACATCTCCATCAATACAATCATCTAATATTGAAGGAATGTAACTTGATTGGCAAAGTAATCAAAAGTTTTGATGGATCGGCTGAGTTGGTGAAGCCAATCAACCCGGCCCCGACAAGAGGAAGAATGAAAACGATGTTAGTGTTTCAAGCCAAGACGACATTATCGGAGGCTAGGGCACCATTGACAAGACAACGAAGTGGGGAAAACCCTAACAAAAGGATGATGAGGGAGGATCGGGAGGTGGAAATTTTGGGGGAAGAAGAGGAGATGCCACCTTTAGAGCCACTTCCGGGGGGAATGTGTGAAGGGTAGGGATGTAATTGAGCCGAGCCGGCTCGTGCGCCTCAAGCTCTGCTCGTTTATGGGCTCGCGAGCCGATCTTATTGAGCTCACGAGTCGAACTCGAGCTCACGAGCTGACTCAAATAATTTTGAATTTTTTAAATTATAAATCATTACTATTTTTATTAAATTTAAATCATAAAAAATACATATGCATTAAATAACAGGTGTCTGAATGCGGCAAGGTTGTTGTCAAATCTCAATGCATTAAATGCTTTATACAAGAGAAAAAGCAAAGAAGAGCTCGTTTATCCAAGGGAAAAGGCAACGCTGGACTCGGACCATTGGCCACTTGGCATCGACTACGTGGACACTTTCTTGTTGGTCGAAAAATCAGGCGGGAAATTGTGAATGGCGGGCGGGAAACCGAAATCGAGCGGCTCGACAAGTGGCTCGAAGAGCTCGTTTCTATGTCGCGAGTCGAGCTTGACTCAAGTTCGAGCTCGGTATTTGATTCGCGAGTCGAGCTCGAACACCCCCTGACTCAAGCTTAACTCGACTCGTTTACACCCCTAATGAAGGGTATGGTTAGCAAAGAAATTAGGATGGTGAAGGTCGGAGAGCTAATTTGGGGGAGAGTGAAACATGGAGGGATCACAACAACAACTACACTAGAGGAGGAAGAAGCAATTCGAGAGATGGCGATCCTAGGATGACAAAGTTAAATATGTCAATTTTTTAGAGAGATGTTCACAGGTGGATTTATCAGGTGGAGCGATATTTTATTGTAAATTGATTGACAAAAGATGAAAAAACTCATCGCAGTAGCTCTATGTCTAAAGGGGAAGGCTCTTCCCTACTACTAGTAGAGAGACTTGCAAGATCCGATCCAATCATGGAGGAAGTTCAAAGGATGTCTACTATAACGTTTCAAAACCACTTGGGAAGAAGAATTCTATGAACAGTTCTTTGCTCTGGTGCAAGAGAGGATGGTGATAGAGTACCAGGAGAAGTTTGAGTACTTCTCAACCTGACTGGGAAGGTTGTCAGAGACTGTGCTAGAGGGGAACTTTATGAAAGGTCTCAAGCCTGATATTCGAGCAGTTGTTCAAGTACTAAGACTATGTGGCTTAGGGAAGGCTATGGAGTTACCCCAACTTGTGGAGGATAATAACTCATTGGAAAGGAGTGTCGTAGCAGCAGTTCTGGAGTCTCCTACTGCATTACCACTCTAATTTTAACACCAAAGGTACAGGTGGTGCATATTCAGAAGTTTTCTCCAGGACAACACTGTAAGACCGTTCATTACGAGTCCTAACAGTCTACGATGAGGAGGAAAATCCTGTAGAGGAGAAAGTAGAGGAAGATGATCACTTGCACTTAGATGTTGTAGAGGTACACTTAACTTAGTGGTCAGGTTCACACCAAACCACCATAAAAGTTAAGAGGAAGATCATACATTAGGAGATGGTAATACTGGTGGATAGTGGAGCTACCAACAACTTCGTTACCAACAGGATGGTGGATCAGATGGGACTATAATTAGTGGACATCGAGGGCTTTAGGGTTATACTAGGAACAGAAAAGTAGAGAGGAGTAGAGAAATTTGCAAAGGGGTGATCCTAATACTTCCAGGGGTTCAAGTATTGCCAAACTTTCTATCATTGGATTTGGGGAGCACAGATGTGATACTGAGAATGAATTGGCTAGAAATGTTGGGGAAGAACAAGATTGATTGAAAGACTCTAAGAATGGAGTTCAAGGTTGAGGGGAGAAGAGTGGTTATCACAGGGGATCCTAGCCTATCCAAAACTATGATTTCACTCAAAACTATGGTGAGGGCAATCCAAGGTGAAGCAGTGGGATTTTTTTATGAGCTGGAGAGTTTGGAAGGAGAAGAGGATGGGGAGAAGATTCACCAGACATGGTTCAACAACTCCTACAGCAGTATCGAGAGGTGTTCCAGCCAGTTCAGGTCTTGCCTCCTCCGCATGAACACGAGCATGCAATCATCTTGAAGGTGCCTCATCTATTAGTGCTCGTTCATACTGTTATCCCCAAATCAAGCATAATGAGATCGAGAGATTAATTGAAGAGATGCTAGAGGCAGGATTATTTGTTGACCATTTTCTAGCTCAATGCTATTAGTGAAAATGAAAGATGGCAGAGGTTTTGCGTGGACTACTGGGCGTTGAACAAGGAGACTGTGCTAGACTAGTTTCCTATTCCAATCATTGATGAGTTATTGGATTAGCTTTATAGAGTGATGCTTTTCTCGAAGATTGATCTGAAGTCAGGGTATCATCAGATCCGAATGAGGTTCGAGGATGTTCCCAAGACAACATTTATGACTCATGAGGGACACTATGAGTTTTTATTTATGCCTTTTGGCCTCACTAATGCTCTCCCTGATGAATAGGATATTCTATCCATATCTGCGGAGGTTTGTTTTAGGTCTTATTTGATGATATTTTGATTTACAACAAGACTGGGGAGGAGCACTTAGAACACTTAGGATTGGTGTTATCCAATCTGTGCAGGACCACCACTTGTTTGGCAATTTGAAGAAGTGCTCATTCGCACAACCTAGAGTGGAGTATTTGGGGCACTTGATATAAAAGGAAGAGTAGCAGTTGACCAAAGCAAAAAAGAGGCCATGCTCAGGCGGCCTATACCCAAGAGCTTTAGGGAGTTGAGAGAGTTCTTGGGGCTTACAGGCTACTACAAAAAGTTCTTGAAGGGATACAGTTCAATAGCCTGGCCTTTGACTAAACAACTAAAGAATGATAATTTCAATTGGGGTGAAACTGCTACCAAGGCCTTTGAGGAGTTCAAGAAGGTGATGAGTAGCATGCCAGTGTTAGCCCAGCCCGACTTCAACCAACTTTATGCGGTGGAGACGGATGCTTTGAGGTATGGACTAGGAAATGTACTTATGCAGGACCACAGACCAATGGCTTATTTCAGTCAAGTGTTGACGGTCAAGCGAGGCTCACGTCAATCTATGACAGAGAGTTGATGGCGATTGTGTTGGCCATCCAGAAGTGGCGACCCTAATTATTGAAGCGACACTTTATTGTAATAACTGATCAAAGAAGGTTAAAGTTTATTCAAAAAAAAAAAAAGCTTAAAGTTTATTCTAGAGCAAAGGATGGTTACAAAGGAACATCATAGGTGGCTTTCCAAACTGCTGGGTTATGATTTCGAGATCCAGTATCAATCAAGGACATATAACAATGCTGCAGATGGGTTATCCAATTGTATGTGGGAGCCCCACATGATGGCATTGTTTGTTCCCTTAGTTTTGGATTGAGAGCCATTGAGAAGGTAAAGTCGGCAAGATGAAGGATTAGAGAAAATCAGGAGAGATGTATTGGGGAATAAGGTTAGCCATCCAGGCTATACCTTAGTTGATCAGAGACTATTATATCATGGGTGAATGGTGATACTAAGCACCACCATATGTATCATGCTTATTGCGGGAGTTTCACGATAAAGCCATAGGAGGGCACTCAGGGGTACAAAAGACCTATCGTGGGCTGGAAGCAAAATTGTATTGGGTTGGAATGCAGAAAGAAGCGAAGGAGATGGTGGCAAGCTGTGATATCTGTCAGAGGCATAATTATAAGTCAATGGCTCTAGGAAAACTTCTGCAACCTCTAACTCTGCCTGAGAAGGTGTGGGAAGAAATAACTATGGATTTCATTGAAAGTCTGTCAAAATCAGAGAGGTTTTCGGTGATTTTGGTAATAGTGGATAAGCTAAACAAATATGTTCAATTCATTTGCCTACGACACCCATACACGGTGGTTTTAGTGGTAGCAACATTTATTCGAGAGGTGGTCCACCTACATGGAATTCCAGAGTTCATAGTTTCATATAGAGATAAGGTGTTCCTAAGCCACTTCTGGAGAGAACTATTCATGATGCAGGGGACCGTTCTGAAGAGAAGTACAACATACCATCCGCAGACTGATAAGCAGACCGAGGAGGTGAATAGGAGTGTGGAGAATTATTTAAAATGCTTTGTATCATAAACACCCAAGACCTATATGAAGTAGTTACCTTGGGCCGAGAAGTGATACAATACATTATACCATAGTGCCGCATAGACTACATCTTTCAAAATCCTTTATGGCAAACCCTCCTCACTTGATATACTATGAGACCAAAAGCACTCTAGTTTCATTCGTGGACAAAAGTTGGAAGAAAGAGTTAGGATATTGGGAGAGCTAAAGGGAGACCTACTGATAGCAAAATAAATTATGAAGAAGCAGACTTACGCGGATAGAAGGGATGTGCAATTCGAGGTGGGTGATAAGTGTATATGAAGATTCGACACTACAGACAAAAAATCTTAGTTTGAAGAAGAAATGAAAAGTTATCTCCACAATATTATGAGTTATATGAGGTTATGGAGAGGATTAGTGTCGTGGTATATCGTTTGCAACTACCTCCTCCTTCCACCATACACCCAGTATTCGATGTGTCTCGGTTGAGGAATGTTAATAGCGACCACAGTCCATCACCGACGCTTTTGATGACCTTGACAAAAGAAATAGAGGTGATCCTAGAATAAATTGAGGTGCTCGAAGTTCGCGCGACAACCGGAAGTGCTGATCAAGTAGAAGGATATGCCCAACAATGAAGCAACATGGGAACCACACCAGATGATTTAGCAACATTTTTTCTTCGTTCCACCTTAAGGATAAGGTGGCTCTTTGGGAGGGGAGTATTCATAGACCGGTTGAACCAGTCCAACCAATCAACCTGGCCCCAGCAAGGGTGGTCGGTCTAGCTGGCGGGTAGAAGAGACTTGTGAGCCCAACTAGTGTGGGTGATGAGAAAGAAAAGAGGGGGGCTCAAAGGAGATTAATAATACTTTAATTACTTACCATAGAAAATCAAAATTGAGAGAAAATTAGGAAGATTTATTTAGGAAAAGAGAACTGATTTAAATTAAAATTTGGGTGGAAAATTGAAAGGTTTATTTAAGGAAATATGGCTAATTTGAATTCAGATTTGGGAGGAATTAAGAAGGTTTATTTAAGATTAATTAGGTTATTTTTTATTTTCGTTATGTGATTTTGTGTTTTGCAGTAATTTTCTTTGGAGTTATTCCTAGCGGCGACTAGGGTTTGTGGAGAGCAATCTAGCTCTCAAATATTAGATTAGCTTGAATCATGATTTGTTTTGCCGATATCAATAAAATTAGCCCATAATCTCATTCTTTTTGGCTGATTTCTGTTATGTTTTCTTTTCGTTATTGATGTTTTTTAGCTGTGTGGAGATTGAATTTCTATTAAGTTTCTCCTGGTAATGTCGACATCTAGGCTTTAACTTATCTTCTTCTTGAAGGATCTAGAGTAAAAAATGTTCATTTGATCTTCTTGTAGTCATTTTTCATCAACACCATGCACTAGTGCTCTTTTTGAACATAGAACTCTAATACCAAAAATCCTAATTTGTAGCAACCAACAAGTCATCATAATAGGATATGCCCAACACAAGAGGTGAAAACGTGTATAAAAAAAAAAAAAGGATATGCCCAACACATCAAGCAGATGGTTATAGATTAGAGGTTGTTAATTTGAATTATTATTTTTTAAGTAATAAAAAATCAAGTTAATTAACATGCAGAACTAGGCAAACTAGGTGGAAGATGATGCTTCCTTGAATCACCTCTCTTTAACTCATACTCAACAAGCCTCCCAGAAGAATAGAAACGCTCTCCTTCCAGGCCCAAACTCTCTAGAACCCCAGGATTCAAAACAATAATCAAAGAAAAAACTCTCCCTAATTCCCCTAATTCAATCCCCTCATAAAATCAGGGTAAGCTAGATAAAATATTAAAAAAGAAAAAGAAAAAAAACACATAAATTATAGGAAATCATAACTTAAAATGCTGAAGTTACAAAGATATGGCATGGATAGTCGAGCTGACTTTTTGGACTATTAGAGTCATGTTGGCATCATAATTGCTCGACTCGTAACCTTTACTTCTACCATTAACATTCCGGTCTTCCCACAGTTCCTCTTAGCAGCATAATAATCCACTTAGAAGTCTCATTCTCAGCTTCCTTGTCTTCATGACTTATTCTACATGCCTTTTCAAATCATTGATCTCCTAATCAAAATCCTATCTAATGAAAGGCCCTCACATGCACAAAGTAAATTAAAAATTCATCACTTGACCTTATCATGAATGATTTTGGATCAAATCATCTACAAAGCCTAGAGCAAGAATGTGATCCTAGAAAGGCACTCAGCCTATGGATATGTACCCATTCAACTTATTGGAAGTAAGAATCATCTTTCAGTCGATTAATCATAGAATTCTATAGATAAAAAAGATATAAGTTCTATGGAAATTAAACATGCACGCTTCAAATGGAAATGATATATTTCTTAATTATGGAAACCCTAAGTACAAATCCAAGAAGATTTAATATCTAATGAATTGCAATCATCCAAACGAGAAATATAACTCACGTTTGCTGCATAAGTCATAGCAGCACCAAAAATCATTCCCCATGCCTTTGTGCAAAAATTAAAAGTTAGAAAAATCATATCAACAGGAAATGGGACAATGGAAAAAAACACTAATGGCACATCCAATGCACAAGACGCTCCCACTATGGAGCTTGGGGAAGGTTTGATGAGCATAGTCTTGCCCAGCTTTAAGAGAGGTGGTTTCCGTATTCAAAATGTGACAGACAAGCCATAATGTGGCAATCTAAACATTGCTCTCCGGCCATCTTCAGGTAGAAAAATATATGTATATATATAAATAAAAGCAAAAATATCTGAAGAAGAAAGTAAGGGCAGCTAACCTATTCACATCAGGCTTGTCCAGAACCTTCAGCAGACTCTGATCTACACTTGATATGGACAATTGGACCCAATTGTGAACGATCTAAACCTTCTATGTCCCCATTTGGAGCATTCATGTATACTGCCTCCCTATACATCCACTCTTCAGTCTCATCGCTATAAAAATCCTCAAAAGGTTCCCCACATAATGCACAGACTGTCTGATTCTCATCTGCAGGAACAGCCATTTCCGTGTCTTCTTTTTTCTCTGGAACTACCTCTGTGGGCAAAAAACCAGGAACCGCATCAGCTCCAAGCGTTTCTGCACCACAAAGCCATTCCTTAGCACTAACAAACCATTTGCGTGATGGCTTCTGCTTACGATTCTTGGATATTCGGTTTTTAGTTACATGCCAATCCATATGGTTACTATGATCCTCTTGGCATGTAAAACGTAAGCCACATGTAGTACATTGCCTTGGAAGATCAGTATACATAGCATTTATTGCAGATTCATGACGTATCTTAAGAAGTTCAGCATTAAACTCAAGGCCCATAGTATTCTGAAACATACACTAACAAGCTGAGAATTAAAAATACACTTTTTTTCAAACTAAAGAAAATAAATCACAAACTGACATACCTGAGACTGAGCTTGAGGTGTCAGCGAAATCAAACCTTGGGCCATAAGCGAACTGATCAATCCTGAAAATCCGCTTACTGAAGATTGTGATGCTGCTGAACTGTTCTGGGATGCAGGTAGTGACTGTGATGACAATGGCGGTGGTCCTGGCGGCAAAGGAGGCATCCCTGCACGTCCATGTAAGGAGATATTCTTTACTGAAGAAATAGGCATTCCAGGGATGGGATTTGGCAAAATAGAATCCAAAACACCACTTTGACCATGAGATTGTACACCACTTAGGGGTTGATTTAGTACTGGTGGAATAAAGCTTCCACGATTCTCCTGCAAAAGAACTTGCATGAGTGAACTAGGTTTCCAACCATGTAAATTCAATTGAATTTCTACAGAAAGCTGAAAATGTACCTGGAATGCCTGCCCTAGTAGTTGTCTTCCATTTGCATCAAATTGCTGCTGTGGAAATGGAACAGAGAAATTGGGTTGCTGATTGCCTATTGGCTTGTTATTATCCGTCTGTAGGTTAGCAATGGGAAGTAACTGTAAAGACTGAGATATATGAGCTGGGGGCCATGGCACCGGAGCAATAGGAGGATGGTGTGCTTTTTGTGCAGCTGAAGTAGACATCTCGTGATTTGTAGTGTCAGATGAAGCACTAGATAAATTCAAAAATGGCATTTCAGCATTGTGAGAGTTATCATAGAAACTATGCCGTTTGTGATTTACAGAAGGTGTTACTCCACCAACCAAGTAAGGCAACTGAAATGGCCTTCCCTGAGACTTTGGGCTAATATTATCCGGTGTGGGGCGGTGGAATACATGAGGCAAACTCCCATGCTCCTGAACATGTTGAGAACTCTCATGATGTCGAAATTGTTGGATGGTGCTTCCTGTATCATCGAGATACATCTTATTCATCGGTCCAAGACCATACTGCAAAAAAAATCATTAATAAAAGAAATTACTGAAGAATTAGCTCAATGACGTACTTCCTCCAAAAATGAATTATTACTGCGGCAATATTTAAAAGATTGAAAATACAGCTAAGAAAAATCTACACGATTATTATACGTAATTATAAAAAAATTTGGTGCAAGCTTATGACAAGATCTATAAAGCATGTCGCAGAATATAACTCAGACAAGAAGAAATAGAAAGAAAAATTATGTAGCTCAATAATCAGGTAAGCAGTAGAATACTGAACTACAGACATCCATACCATGGTACAAAACAAAAAATAAAATGCAACCCATTACCTACAAAATGATTTTCATATATCAACTATATTAAAACCAAGACCTCACTTTACAAACAAATAGTATTTACTGCAAAATTATAAAGGAAAATGTTTGCAAGTAAGACGAGCCATACATGTCGAATACCAATTCTGTCATCAATTGTAGTTGTTGAGTCTTTGAGAGGTGGAACAGGCCAACTGCGCCTTCTAAAATCAGATTTCTGTGCTATGATACCTGATCTACTAGAATTATCTCTTAATCCTAAGCTATCAGTGCTCTGTTCGGATTGCATCCTGCTCCTTTTGCTTGGATCAACATGAGTCGGGCTCATATCCTCCCACACATATTCCTCTTCCTCAGAATTCTGCCAATCCATTTTTCCTGCTTTACCCTTTATGCCATTTACATCGACACGCTGAATCTTTGGAAGACTCTCATGAAGGAAGTCTTTACCTCTATAATTTCCATAGGCATCAATGAGCTCTCTTTGGCGCTGCCTTCCATATTTATTGTATGTCGTCAGAGCAACAGATTGCTGAGCACCATCATCTATTGCCAAGTTTCTTCCAACCCAACCATTACTCTCACTTGCTCTGTGAGATTGAAAGTCAAGTCCAGAATGAGATCGTGAAGTTGCTTCAATCACCCGTCCAGGAGAACTCATTTGGAACCTATGGCCTTGTGGAGATGTGGACCTCCTAAGTCCAATCCTTGTAGGAGATACCCGTGATGCCACCTTTCTCTGTGAACTTAAGAATGGCCCTTCCTGTCCCTCCATTGATGATCCATGTAGTGTTAGAGTCAGTGGAGAACCTTCTCTTACCATTTTTAGGCTTGAAGGTTGAAAACCAAAGTGATCCAAATCATGATCATTATATTTAGTAAATGATCTATGTCCAGAAACTTGTATTCCAGAAGAAACTTCCCTTGAATGCCGAATATCCTACAGGAAGGAAAAAAATCAATTCTGGGAGGGGAGCATTTAAAATGCATTCAGCCTCGGGAAAGAATAAAACATACTAGCACAAACAATAGCAGCATGTGAAAAAAGCTCAAAGAATTGCCTGCTAAAGTAGTAAGAATTTAGAAAAAGAACATTTGCATCAAGAATTCTACCAAGTATAGATAAGCACAAGAGAACAAGACAACATAGTAATTGCTTCAAAATATTTTAAAGATGCATACAGTACACTAATTCCCAAAACATCAACTAACGTTACATAGAAAGTCAGAAGAAAAGTAAAATGTGTGATTCCTATTCTTCAAAATTTCCAGATTTAAGATAGAGGAGCAAGACTTCTCATTTACATATACTGGATAGATGCTGCTAATAGACAGCAAATATCAGAAGAGTACTTCACCTTCTCATCTACTTTAATTAGCTTCAGTCTGTGTTTTAGAATCAAACCAACAATTTTTAAAGATTAAAAGAATATCAACTAGTGCTTAAGCAAAGATTTTACGAGAATGCTTAACCTTGGCAAAAACATTGAACAACAATACCATTGGCTTCCATCTGCAGGGTATAAGGGCGTACATACCCTTACAAGTCCATGCCGAGAAAAAAAAAAAAGAGAAAGATTAAAACAAGAAATTGATGCTCACTGCTTCAGGGTTTTCAAACTGGCGTCGTGCCTCCAAGTATTTTGGATTAACATGAATTCCATGAGATGGTTGAGAAGTTTCTGAAGTTCGCATACTCGCCAAGCCAATTAGCCTCTGGTTTTCAGGTGTAGAAAACTTTAATTCATCCTCAATTTTGCGTAGTGTTGAATGGGGGAATACTTGTGACCAAGTCTGAAAGAGGTGGCGCATGGCAGGATGAAGGCTGGAATGGACATCATTATATGCCTGGCAAAACGTCTTGTGATAGCCGCATGCAAAAGGATAGCACTAAATAAGTACAATTTGTGTGGAAAACATTAATCAAACAATTACTCAAAGAAAAACTGCACTTTCTGAAAGCAGTGCGATAAAGAGAAACAAATAGGATCAAGCAGAATGCAATGTTACAAGAAAACGTAGCTTAGCATAATTTCGAAACTATTCGGAATAAGCTTAAAGTTGCAAAGTTCAAACCGCAGAAGACAGGCCTAAATCAGATATATAAATTAGTTCACATTATTACATTCTTTTGCAGCTAGGTCCTAACTCCTAAGCACCGTAACAAACCTGAATGATACTCTGCCGAAACTGTTAGAATATTAGAAAACGCAATACAAATCAGGCCAGTTCAATTGCAAGCAACGAATGGAATGAAATGCGCCTGATCAAGCCAGCCCATTCAGGAATCATATATTCGGCCCAGATCAAACAATACATTCTCATATTCAGTTTAACAATAGATGTCTTGTCTTAATAATAAAAAATGAGGCCAGGCTTCAATGTTGAAGACAAAACGTTTGGTGTGTGTGTATATATATATATATATATAAATAATGCTTCATTAATCTCTGTTTTTTATAAAATTTAAATGAGATTTTGATTCTTATTAAAACACAATGGAGAAAAAGAAACACTTTGAGATTTTGATTCAAAGTGGGATGAAGGCTTGTTGTTATTGTTGCTGCCCCTTGATGATTTACCTTTCACAGCCAATGAAATTTAGTTACAGTGATCCAGCTACAAGGCCACTACACAGTTAAACCAAACTGAAAGAAATACTACACGATACAAGTGTAGTGTTGAAATCTCGTCATGCTTCAGAAATATTGGCCAAGTTATTTCCAAACTAGGTTGTTCTCATAGCGAAAAGCAAGTGAAACAAGCTTACAAGCAAACGCGATTATCCAAAGCTGAGCAGTATACATTTAACAAGATTACTTATTTGGCCAACTAAATAGCATATTTTTAAACGATTTGAGAGAAACCATCTTAATCATGGGCAGCACATGCGTGTGGTGAAGGGATCAGTAGCTTTGCAAGCCAATGTCACACAAAACTATCAGCTTACGAATGGTAACAAGGAGGTATTATTAATGGTGAGAATAGGAAACACGAGGGAAAGAAAAAGCACATTATCAGAATGTTCCCATTCCTGCTCAGCCATAACAAAGTTGATGGTCTCAAAAACATCCAAAAATAAAATTCTCTTTACTAAGGAAGGCCAACAAAGCTAAAACACCCATCATTTGAATGCAACTTGCTTCCTTTCTTTCTTCACAATTTCCCTCTCTCCAAAACAACACTTATTATCATCACGAATAAGCCAACTTATTCTCTTCTCAAGAAGCAAAACAATGCATGACATCAGTGCCAGTCATAAAAGTAGCAAGACACAACACCCCCAAGTAGGCCTTGTACTAGGTTGCCAATTCTTATTGATTTTAAATTGGTAAGAAAACGGTTTTTAGTATAGCTGGCTTCAAAAGAAACCATCAAGTGATGCTAAAAATGGAAAGCAGAAATTGGAATGGGATAGGGGATCCTATGAGAATGCAAGCTCAGAACCAAGAACTGGCTACTTGACTTACCTCTATTCATTTTCCAATAACCAAGCCCAAACAGCCAGACAAGTCAAATCCTGGTTCATGGCTTCATGCCCTAATGCTATTGTTTGAGTTCAGAAGGCTTGCAAAGCTTTCAGCTTCGTTTGATAATATTGTGTCATTGATGTGTGTGTTGAGTAGTTAGAAGCTATGATGCATAGACACGGACAAGGCGACACGGATACAACACGACACAGACACGTCAATTATTGAAAATATAGGACACGGACATGAGTTGGATACAGTATTATAATTTTGGCCAAATTTTATAAAGAAGCGTGATAATAATCAAAATTAGTAAAAGAAGCATGAATTAATAAAAATTTAAATATGAGCAAATACGCTATTTAATATAGCGTATTCTGAAATACGCTAATTAATTTAGCGTAATAAGAAAACACCATTTAATTAGGCGTATTAAGTCAGCCCAGAAATAGGGGGGATAAAGAGAGAGAAACAGGTGAGAGAGAGGTGACATTTGACAGCGGAGAGAGAGAGGGAGAGAGAGAGAGAGTTGGCAGCGAAGGGAGTGGAGTGGAGAGATCACCATGTGCAGAGAGAGTGTTAAACAATTTTTAAATATTTAAATTAATATTTTAAATTATAATAAATTATTTAAATTAGTATTTTAATGGATTTTAAGATATTTAATCATTATTTTAACTTATTTTTAAATATTTTTTATAAATATATAATAGTATTAGGTTTTAAAATAAATATAATATAAATTAAATAACGAATTAAATTTTTTAATAAATTATTATATTTAACTAAAACAGTAGTAGAACTTATAAAAATAACCAAAATATTCATTTACATCCTCTTTCTCCCGTCCTCTCTCACTTTCTCTCTCTTGGCATCAATCTCTCTCACCCTCCACTGTCATGTCAACTGTGATATGACTGCTACCTGTCTTTCTCTCAGCTGTTTCTCTCTCCATCCTCTATTTTTCTAGGCCTTACTAAATACGCCAAATAAAATAGCGTTCTCTTATTACACCAAATTAATTAGCGCATTTCCAAATACGCTATATAATATAGCGTATTTGCTTATATTTGAATTTTTATTAATTCACGCTTCTTTTACTAATTTTGATTATTATCACGCTTCTTTCTAAAATTTGGCCTATAATTTTTATATTTTAAAATAGTGTATAAAATTAAATAAGTATAATATTAAAAGTAATTTAGAAATAATAAGTCATTTAACTAGAACTTATGTTTAAAATGATTAATATTAGTATGTCGAGAGTCGGGCGTCATTTAACTAGAACTTGTGTTTAAAATGATTAATATTAGTATGTCGAGCGTCGGGCATCGATGTTATACAGCAAGTATTGGGTGTCAATGTCACGAAGGTGTCTATCGTCGATGTTAAGATGACGTCAATGTTAAAATGAAGTCGGACAGAGATGAGTTGTCAAGTTGTGAGTATAGAAATTGTTAACATCAATGTTAATACAATGTTAGACTTTGATGTGGAGATGGTTTTAAAATATTGATGTTGTAACGACGTCAGACGTCGATGATGAGATGACATCGGGCGTCCTTGTGAAACCAAAGTCACGACTGCCAAAGAGAAATTAGAATGATAATATTTGATGAATGGGATGTTGAGTGTGAACGATTGATTTGTTATTGTTGATAAAAAATAAGAAATTTAATTTTTATATTTAAAATAAATAAAATTTTAAATATAAGAAATTAAATTTTTAAAAAATCATAAAATATTTAAGACACGTGTGTCCAATTTGTATTTAATAGTTTTTTAATCGGATACATTTTAGGTGTGTCTGACACGTGTCGTAGGTGTGTCGGATGTGTGTCGTGTCGGATACATGTCAGACACTACACGCCTCTTTGACAATAAGTGTTAGTGCATCATAAGTAAGAAGTCACTACTAATCTCACCAAGATAGACAATCTACTTTATGAGTTTGTTCATTCAATTGTGAACTATGATGCACCGATACTTCTCAAAGAGACATGCAGTGTCTGACGCGTATCGTGTCGGACACGCCATAGGAGTGTCGAATGCGCCGAAAACATGTTTGATTAAAAAAATATTAAATACAAATTGAACATACATGGCCGACACGCGTATCTTAAATATTTTATGAATTTTTTAAATATAATTTCTAGTATTTAAATTTTTTGCTTATTTAAAATATAAAAATTAAATTTCTTATTTCCTATCCACAGCATCATATCAATCGCCCGCACTTAATATCACATTCATCGAGCATTCTCTTTTTTTATTTCTCTTTGGAGGGTTACAACTTTAATTTTACAACAATGTCCGATGTCATCTTAACATCAGCGTCTGACGTCGTTGCAGCATCAATATTTCAAAACGATCTCCATATCAACGTTTGACAGTGTATTTACATTGATGCTCGATGCTAGCCATATCTACACCCACAACTTGGCATAGCATCTTTGTCCAGCGCCTTCTCAACATCGACGACCAACGTCATCTCAACATCGACGATAAACACCATCTTAACATTGATGCCAAATATTTATTGTATAGCATCAATGCTCGACTCTTGACATTATTATCATGTCCTCTCTCGATGACTAAAAAACGGCATCAACGCCCGACTCTCGACATCATAATACTAATCATTTTAAGCGTAAATTCTAGTTAAATGACTTATTATTTCTAAAATTAATTTTAAAATTATACTTATTTAATTTTATACGCTATTTTTAAAATATAAAAATTATAAAACTGTGTCCAACCCGTGCACGTGTCCTATATTTTCAAGACGTGTTCTATGTCCGTGACATGTTGTACAGTGTCGGCATGTTTGTGTTTGTAATCATAGATTGTGAAGCATTGGAGGTGGCTCATTGCAATCTATTTCCACACAAATCAAACTTATGATATGCTATTTTTTTTTATTATTAAAAAATCCAGATGGGTAAAAAGCTTCACGAAGCATGGTCCTTTGTTGAACATGTTGTAGCAGCTCATAAGTTGGTTTTGGAAATTAAGATTTCTTAAAAAGGGTCTGAATTTCGATCTCAGTTAGAGCTGACACTTTTCAAGCGGGCCCTTTAATTTTGCATCCAAAGGTAGTTAATTGTGCATTGTTTCAATGCAGACTACTGCCAAATGATAATGAGGCCTTGAAGGCTCAAAGATAGAATTCTATGATCCAATCAAATAGTTTAGTGCGCATGCAAAACTATTCTCATGGAGTGGAAATCGTACTAAACCATAGAAAGTTGAAATGAAAAAAATATATCACACAAACTTACCTGAAAATACTAAGAGAGACATTCTCATGAGAAAAACATAAAAGGCGCATTGCCCAATTCAACCCTCACTGATTCTCCATTACAAGGTGATGCTGTTGAAGACAATTTTTTCTCATCAAATTATGCAAAAGCTAAGCTATTTATATTTTGGTTCATTCTAATGCAACCAGACTCCCCTCTCTTGTCATCATTCTCATGTCTTTAAGCCAATAATCACAATCCAAATTATTCTCTTCTCAAGATGCAGAAGAATTCATAGCATTCATGCAAGTTGCATAAGTAGTATGAAATAACACCTCAACGTAGGCACTGCCTAGCTTGCTAAGTCTTGCAGGTTTTAACTTCATACAGAAAAGATTGACAAAGGATTATTTTGTGTACTGATTACATCAAAATTGGTACTCAAGTCTAATGAAGATTGAAATAATGAAATATGAGACATTTAAGCGCCACCAAGGAAGGTATCACTGATGAGGCTGAAGATGGAAAAAGAAGAATTGGCAAGGGATCATATCAAAATGCAAGCTCAGAATCAAAGAGATCTGGCAGCTAGAATTACATCTATTCTCCTTCCTAAATCTAAGCTTCAAGCCAATTTAAGTAGGCTCATTGCTAAAGCTATGGTCTAAGTCAAGCAGGTTTAAAGAAATTTAGTTGAGGTAAGTTGGGATTGGAAATAAAAGGTCTTTATGTAGGACGCATATTTTGTTGTTGCTTGGTTTCAACACATTTCTACCCAGAGCATTTCTACCCATAATTTTGATTTGGGCATCCAGCATTATCAAAAAATTATTGTGATGCATGCTTATGTCAAAATATTAAACAAGGTCCAAGTGAAATCATTTTCATATCAAAGATTTTCAAATGAATAGGAGTGACAGTGGCAAACTTTTTGAAAGTTCACATTATTCTTCACCAAAGTTCCATCATTAGTCTTGGTAAACTATGAGTTCCACGGGAGAAGAATTTTGCATCCATCCTTTCACTATTTTGATCCAAGAGAGTTACCCAATCCATGTGAATTGAAATAAATTTAGATGAATCATTAGTGTGGATACTGGAGTAAGCATTGATGCTCCTTGTATAGGGCTATTGTGATCACTCTATTTGTGCTTCCACAATAGTATTGATGCTTCCTCGATGAGAAAGGAATTATGAACCGTAAGAAAGATTTGATATTGATAAATATTGATAAATCCTTGCACGATATAAGAAGATTATGATTTGAACATGATTTGGTATCATTGTTTGTTGTATTAATTTAGTTGTTTTAGATGTAGCTAAAGAATATTCAATCTATCGCATCACAGTGAACATGGAGAAGCAAATGGAGAGAGTTGTAGGGATGGGTAGAAGGATCATGGCCGAATATTGCAAGAAGAGGGAAAATGCCGGGTTTCATCAAAACTCAGTCAAACATCATTCATGTGAAACTCTAATAGGAGACCAGAGTCCATTATATACATTAGGGTTGGCAAAACCTACATTAAATTTGAAACGACTAGTAAAGAAATAATATGTACTTATTAAATCGCATAAAAAATTGAACAAATATTCATATTAAATAGGCAAATGCTTCAAACATAATAATGAGGGTATTTACAACCATGCTTTGCCCTGCATAAATTTGCTTGTTCCAAAAGAAACTCTTATCCGAAGATTTGGAAAGAGCCTCATGTTGGTGGTGATGGAATTAGTTCGTGCATGGTTCTGTAATCAACAAGTAACATCCTAAGGGCGAGAAAGTCATTTGGAGATTTTGATGGAGGTGATGGAAAAATATCCATCCCTAAAATGAAAGCAAACGTCTTCACCCATGTCATAATATAAGGTAAAACAAACACAATGTAGGACTGAGTAGGGAGAAAAACAGAGAACTAAGACAAGAACAATCAGTTGAGAAGATCCCATAAACTAGAATGAAAGATATAATCTTAAGACAGCGCATTGGTGGTGGAAACACAAACTCTTTATCAATGAATGACATGGAAGATGAAACTTTTGATCAGACAAGTAGCTTAAATAGAAGTAATCAAAGTGTTAAGGGCATGATTACATATTTATCACCTAATCACAGCTACTATTAAATAACAATTATAGCATATTAATTATATCAATAACTAACAAATCTTACTGCTTCAAATTAATCGTTGATTTCACTTTTTATTCATTTCTTCTTCCTTCAACGGCAGGGTTATGGGAGTATTAGACATATCTACATTAGCCAAGACATCTAGGCACGTTATTTCAATATTTGTTCCCAAACTAACAATTTAAAAGGCCAAGCTTATTACTTGCTATGGCCCTCCATTCACCAATAACTAACTCATTCTATAAATTTTTTAACCCTAAACCACCACTAGTAAAAGAAACCAAAAATACAGAAATTTATCTATGTTGCGTTCTAATGACTGAAAAGTCATGGACAATCTACTAATTCTTCCCCAATACTCATCTAAAAGGAAAGGGTTACCTAACTCATGAAGCTGCCGTCAACGCCGCATCCATAGAGAGATCTATGTACAAATTTTACCCCTACATTGGGGAGATGCTATTTTCGTAACTTAGACCCTTGACCTCTACCAATTTGAGATCTCTTGCCATAAATAGATGCATATATATTTAACACAAAAGAAATTGAGACCATGTACATATGTTCATTGATTGATGAAACAAAGATAATGTGCTATATATATATATATATATATATATATTTGTGGTTCTCAAATGTTGGCTGAAACACGCTTGTTATGCCACTACCGGAGTAGAAGTGCATTTCTGCAAAAACAACCCTTAAGACCATAGCCATATAAGGAAGATTTCTTAATACATCAGTCCGCTCAATCTACAAGATCTCACTCAATCATTTTTCTTAACTTCTCATCTTTCACCATCTAGCTTCCTCCTCTCTCAAATTCTAATACAATCTCTCCCACACATAAGCTCTCAACTGCAACCTTATCAATTGGCCAATGAATCCAGCCAACTCCTAGGCAACTAAAATAATGGTAAAAAGTGATGGATGAAAAGTCCAACGATGACCTCTTATAAGAGCTTAAACGGTATAAAAATTTAATTTGAAAGAATTTTGTCATCCTTTTTTCTTCCCTTGTCAAGCCAAGCTGTTAAGAAAATAAGAGATAGCCTTTCACCTGATGAACCTCATTTTGCTTCCAGCTTGAACTAGTAATGCCATCCATGACCCCAAAACACACCGCAATAAATCAATAAATTAAAAAAAAAACTACTTTTAAAAAAACAGCGCAAGTGAGAAAAAAGTAAAGAAACAAAGTCAAGCACCGGATCAGCTAGCAACGGATTTATAAATAACATGAAAATGAACAGCAAACCCTTCACACATAATAAACTTTGGCACCAAGCCTGCACTGAAACTGTTTTCTTTGGTAATATGAACATAAAAAACAACCGAGAATAAAGAATGTTGTCACCTAGACAGCACTGAAACTGTTTCCCAAGGTGATATAGTTTACATTTTTAGAATTGCGGCAAGTGACCATGATTTGTGGTGCAGAATATTTAAGAATAAAATTAGCTGCATAACAATCTGAATCGCAAGATATGGGAAAAGTCTCATGCGAGGTACAGAAGTTTCACTAAAGGATATGACAACTGGACTGAATCACTGTGAAGAGTTTTGCAAAAACCAAATAAGAAAAGATAAAGAAAGCAAAACAATTTAACAAGTTTCTTTGAAACGTTTTAAAAGTATGAATATGTGACCATGACAGAGATGCAGGGTTTCAGTATAACGAGTATGGAACTATAAGAAATTCAGAGCAAGGCAACAACTGATAGCAATATTTGGAATGGTGAGGTATATTGGAACAAGAGGCAAGGTAACATGATATATTAAATAAATCGACTAAGATGCTTGAGATCAAGGACTTGCAGATTTATGTAGCCTGGGACTAACGGTATGACAAACTCAGTACATGGCTGCCTCATGAACCAGTAACACTACCCTGATGAGATTGATATAGGCTTCGTTTGGGACGGTTTTCTTTTTATTTCTTAAAACAGCTTCTTAGTACAAAAATTAAAATTTTTTTAAAAACTCTGCTTTAAGAAGCAGTAAAAAAGCCGTCCCAAATGAAGTCATAATCCACAAAAGGGTACAAATCAAAAGTACCCAGGTTTAATTCTATATGCGGCATGTTTTCTGCGCTCAAATACAATGCAGTCTCAGATATCTGTTGAAACTTTTCAACGTATAATTAAGCAGTAAAGCTGGTTGAGGCTTTTTAAGGTATAATTAAGCAGTAAAGGAACGCAAAAAACATATAAAAGCCAAATACGAGAGTCATCTGATAACAAGCACACACCTTAGGAAGCCTAGCAGCGAAAGTCCTCACATAATCATCACCAATGTTCTTCACTATACTATCCAGAAGATACAAAGCAGGTAATTTTTGATCTTGTGGGACCTGTGCAAAGCAATGCACGGCAACAGTTACAAATTGAATTAACAGAGTCGCGTGAACTCCATTAAAACAAAAGAAAGGATAATATCATAATTAGACACATATGGGACCATTTCGTTGCTTGAAGTGAGGAAATATGCTCTGAAAACAGTGAAATTTGTAGAATTTCGCTATTTTGTTTTATTGAATCAACAATAGACGTTCATACAAAATTCCACAAATCCCTTCAGAACCGTCTGTAATTCAATGATTTTATTTTCACATACAAAATGAGTGAAAATAAAATATATCTTTTTAAACACATTTACCATCTACATGCAACCAAATGAGCCCTAACCGAGAGAAGAAAGAATCTACGCTCAACAGAAGTTAAACAATCGCATCAAAGAGCAACTTTTGCCAAATTTTCAGGCGGCCTCGCCTAACACTAACGTTTGACCGTCGCGTAGAGAAGCCAAACTGCAGACGGTCCAAAACTTTAAACTAATTAGAGTAACTATTCACAGAAAATGACCAAATTTGGAACAAACCACATTTCGTGTATTTAATAAGAGTTTCTCAACGACGAATACCCAAAAAAAAAAAACTAAAACAGGTAAATTCCTTTGTTTTTATTTTTATTTTTATTTTTTCAGAGCGCTGTTTTGGTATCGAATCGGCCGGAGCATGTGACACATGATTGGGAGGCGCATTTCAGTTAGAGCAAGTAACCTCGCTGCCACTTAACTTCGCCGAGAACTGGTGATACCACATAAGAGGAAAAGTTTGCCAAAATAAAAGAAAAAATAAAATAGAGACGGAGTTTATTCATTTATCTTCTTTCAATCACAAACCAATACTTCAAAAAAAATTCCAAACAAATAAACTAAAAATCCTCATATATCCAGATCGCGAAACCAGCTGTCAGAAGCCCTAGAATGCCCGCTCAACAATCTCAGAGTATACTAGCCCCCACCTCGTCAATCCGGGCGCACACAGCCTCCGCGATCGACCTGGCATGTTCCCGCTGGTCTCCGGCAATGATGGTGAGTTCCGTGATGATTGGCTTCGAGTTAAAGGTGAGCTCGGTGAGAAGTTCCCCATACATCCGCACGATTTCGTTCCCGTCTGGTGGCGGCGGCGTCTCGTCCCCACTGCCCCTCAAGTCTTCTTCCCGTTCGCGAAGCATCGCACGGAAGCGATCCAAGATCGACGTCGTTGCGCGCTGAGCCGAATCCGTCGGCGGCCGGCCGAGTCGCTCCTGCGCAAACCCTAAGGGCCTAGGGTTTTCGCGGGCGGCGGAGGCAGAGGAAATGAATCTCTCGCCATCCATCACCGAATTAAAGCAATATAGATCTCTCTGAGAAAGCTCTTCCTATAGTTTATAGAGGACGGGGCCTGGATCGCGTGATGCCATGGAAAGAAGAGGAAGATAAGAGACGACACAGATTCTGCGGCCGAAACCGCTACGGTATTTTTCCGGATCGGATGTTCGTGGCTTCTTCCGCTCTCTCGTCGGATTAATTCATACCGAGCTGCATGGATGTATTTCAATTTTTAAAATAACAAATAACATTCTCCATTAACCAATCAGTCACTAATCTCATCTTTTCACTCAATTCATTTCTCAAATAAAAAATGTAATATTTATTTTTTTTTCTATTAAAGTGGCATTCATTTATATCATATTTATCAAGTATTTTATACTTTAATAGAGAAGTTGTACTTAATATATCACCAAAATTTTGTCTTGATCAAGCCTTGATGCAAATCTAAATTAGAAATTTTCAGAATTCCAACTCTAATTTCAACAAATTTATTATAAAATTGAATATCATAGCAAGAAGAATTCAACTATATCAAAATTGATCTAATCCGAGTCCAAATGAGATCAAATTAAGGGCTTAAAATATATTTGAAATCTTTAAAGTATTAATTAGATGATCAAATGACTTCCAAATTAGTCATGTTTGTTGTCGAATTATACGACTCAATGTGATGAATCCAACGAGCCTAAGATTGTTGAATTCCAACACCATTAAGACATATAAATGTTTAAAAAATGTTTCATGATCGAGGGAAGTTATATCAGCCGTCTAATAGAACACTCAAAATTTATCATAAATCTTCTTCATATTTACTGAGCATGCTAATCCGTGCCACGAGGTCGCCGCTGCTAAACCTCTACTTTATCATTGTCATTGGACCTCCATCTAGCAGTCACTATCTAGCCTTCCTCCAATCAATGTCGCTAAATGACTATTATTCCTCTAATCACATTTATCGCATAACAATAGTCCGTCCGACCACCGTCGTCAAACTACAGTCCTTCCTACCTCAATCGTCAGTCGTCTACGATCTCTCCGACCACCAACACCCACCGACTACATCCCCTTTGATCTCATTCCCCCCCCCCCCCCCCCCCCCCCCCCCCCCCCCCCCAATTATGATCCCTCCAACCTCTATTGCCCGTCGACTATGGTACCATTGACCTCTACAACATGCTCCGACCTCTATCGCCCTTTGACCTCCATCATTTACCAGCATTCGTCGCCCATCAACTATGATCTCTTAACCTCTATAACACAACTACTATCCTTCCGACTTTCGTCACCTGCCGACTATGGTGCCTCCAACCTTCGCCACCTGAATATAGTCCTTCCAACCAAATGAACACGCAAACACTCTCTTGAGAACAACTCTCATGACATTGGGCTATTCTAGCCCCAATCATGTAAAGTGGTTTATCTGATGTATACGTGTTACATTAAGTCAATGCCTTCCCTGAGAAAGGACATCATTTGTAATTAACAATAAATACTAGTGGATTCATTCAAACTGAATAAGACCCTGTGGTTTTTATCCTTTTCCATAAGTTTTAAATAAAAAATCTTGGTTTCTCCTATTACTGTTGCACTCCTCTCTTATATTTTTGTGTGTTGGATCTTTGTATAAATATAGTATATTAAATTATATATCTACCTATCACTGCAAATGCTCCAGGACGAAATAATACTTTTTTTGCATAACTTGTTGCAAATCTGGATCCAAGTATTGTGATTTTGATAATAATAAACATTATTGTTTTCTTTACCACAGCTATTATTATACATCTATATTGTTTTCCATACTTACTAACCTTTCAGGTCCACAATATCACTTGCAATACAAATCAGCTCAAGATTGGGTTGAGACTGTATGTAATTTCAATTTTAATGTATCTTTTACGTTTCTTGAGTCAAGTCATCTATCTGGTGGATCCCAAGTTAAGTAACCTTACAAACACACACTTAGGGGGACAAATTTGATGAGTTAGAAAACTTTCTATTTTTAACCTAATTGTATAGGACGATTTCAAATCGTACTTGACGATCAATTAAAAAATAGAAATTCTAATTAGAGTATCTAAATTTTAAGAGTGATTAAACTAATCGTACTGGACAATCCATATCGTCTAGGACGATTAGTTTAGATCATGAAAATAGCCGCCAATCATAATTTAAGAAATATTTTAAATTTCAAAATTTATTCTAATCATATAGGATGATGTAGATCGTCCTAAACAATTTTGGACAATAATTCCTAAATTAATCTTATGATTAGGAGAATAATTATGGTAAAACATATTTCGTTATGATCATACAGGACGATCGGTGATCATCCTGGATGACAGAGAACATCTTTGGTATGATAAGGGACCACCACCAATCAAACTAGCTGAATGCCATAATTTTTAACTAATCATTCAGGATGATATAATCTTATCATACTAGACAACAGAGAAGTGCATGGGATGATAAGGCATCATCGGGCTTCATACTAGATGAAGTTTAAGAGTTTTATAATAATCGTTCAGGAAGATATTCAAATCGTTTGGAATGATCAACCTATTTCTCTTGAACTAATCGTACATGGCAATGCTAGTCATCTTGGCTGAAAGGGATATTTTGTACTAATCGTACATGATGTTCTATCGATGTTCTGGACGATCAGTTACACATAATTGAAAATTAGGGCTTCTTTTGAAGGCTCTCTTTTTAAGTTCTATAATTGTCTCTTGAGACAATATTTTACTATGGAGTTGATCCAAGAGGAAGCTTATAGAAGGAAGAGGGAGAGCTTGAGAGATAGAGAGATCCTGGTGAAGGGGAGTTGTGAGGGAATCACAAAGGTAGCTCCAAGCATGATGTTCATTGTCATCTTCAAGTTGCTCCTCTGGTTCCTTGGTAGCTCTAGGGAAATCTTCTTCAGCATTAGATCTAGATTATCTGCCTACTCCATGAGGGAATAAAAGGATTTCCGGGTTCTCAACCTTCACCAGAAGGGTGAAAAAGGATTTACAGGATCTCTACCTACTCTAGGAGAGAGTAAAAAGATTTCAGGTTCTCAGCTTCACTATGTCAGTGAAAATATTTTGTAAGGACTTTTGTGCCTTACTGTGGGAACAAAAGGAGAATCACTTTAGTTTAATGCAATACTTGGAGATGGAGTCTCCAAGGAGTGGACGTAGGTCAGATTTGATCGAACCACTATAAAATTTGATGTGTTCTTTCTTATTACTTTTATCGCATTTTATTTATGCACTTTTTATGTGATTTGCACTGTGATTGAAATATTTGGTTGTATTGTTATCATGAAAATTATTTTTTCTTCGGCATGAAGGGCTATTGTTTTGTTTTAACATATTTAAAAAGATCATAATATTTTTTTTTATTAAGAAATTTTTAAAACCACTAATTCACCCCCCTCTTGGTTAGCATCGGAGTAGTTCTTTAGGGTTTCATAACCCTCACGAACTTTCATAAATTTGATCATCATTAATGTTAAAATAGCATCTTATTTATCTATTCAATATATAGATATATATATATAATCTGAATGAGACATTTCAAATGGTACTCAATTGTTAATCCATAAGACAAGTAAAAAAGTTAGTTTTACATTGGTTTATATAAAGATTCAACATATAGATGAAAAAGAATATAAAAAACTCAAGAAATTTTATATAGAAAATCTGAAAGTAGAAAAAACACACAAGGTATTGCCCTTTTAAAATATAATTACTTTCATGACCTTAGAATTGAAAGATATTAGACTTCTTAGATTCCTATCATCATGAGACACTTTTTGATTGCATGCATATGAGATTAGGAGATTGTTTGATCATTCAACTAATATTACAAAATTATCATATATAATTCAACTTGTATATTAACACTTCGGGAGTTCGGGGTTTCCTCATTGAAATATTCAGTCAGACTATAGTTTATCTAAAGTCAGAGTATGACTTATTCTAAATTTAATGTTAATTTTTTTTACTATCCCACCCCACACGCACAAATTTTTGAATGTTGAAATATATACCTAACGAGCAAGCATAAAAATGATCAAGACTATCATATTATATGAATAGTAATGCATGATCACCCAAACTCAAAATTATTAGAAAATAGCAGACTTGTCTAGATTTCTTTTATGGCCCGAACCTCCCTCATATACTTGCAAAATCTTCCTGATCTCTATACATTCAGCTGCATTAACTAAAGAAAAAACAAGGCTATCATCTGCAAAAAAGAAATGAGAAAGATTGGGACCCTGCCTGCTAGCCCTCACACCATGGAGACACTGCCTGGCTTCAAAAAGGATTGATTATTCACTTCCTAGCAAAGAAAAAGGCGATAGTTTTGATTGAAAAGAAAAAGGCAATAGTTTTTCTTTTTACAAAAGAAAAAGGGAAAAATTATGATCGAATTGTATGATATATCATTGTATTGTATAAGCAGCTTTAATTTTAAATTTATATCTAAATAATTTTATTAAGATTAGGAGATTTGATAATTAATGAAGATTAATTTTAATATTATGTTATACAATATGCATCCTGCTATTACAATATCCATTGCACTTTATGAGATATCTTATTTTGATACTAAATAGGATGGGATTAATGAGTGTTAATTAAAATAATTCAAAAACTAAAATATTTATATTGTATGATATAAATTATAGTATATGATCAATGTAAATTAATATAATACAATACAAAAAATAGTACTGCAATGGAAGGATATTCTATTATCTGACCATCGTTGTTCAATGACATTCCTTTTAATCTATGGTAAGTTAGAATGACTAATTTTGTTTAATATGCAGAATATCACATGTGGGATTTAGGCTTCATTTGGGATGGCTTTCTTACTACTTCTTAAAGCAGGTTTCTAGTAAGAAAGTCATTTGAAACTTTGGTACTGCTTGATAATGCAATTCCAAACAAATTTAAAAAAAAAAAAATTGTTGATATTTCTTAATTAATGGATAAGAAAAGAATGAGAGTTGGCCTGGTTGAATTTCAAATACTTAAATTATTATTATTTATGTTCCTTAAAATATGACTATTATATATGCAATTTTGTGTATAAGACTCATAAATTTTTTTGAAATAGATTATGTGTTACTTATAAATGAATTAACGAAGCCAAGCAATCATGTATACATTTTATCATGCATAACTATGAACGATTTTCTAGGCGACCTAGTGTTACTAATTCTAATATGTATACTAGGCTTACAAATATCATTAATTCATTGCATGCACTCAACAAAGAGTACTATAATGTTGAAAATGTTGATGGTATTCTTATATTATTTCATGAATTATGACATATGCAAAGGATACTTTAATTTTTGAAACTATGAACTTATCAACCTATTATATTGACCTATTGCATGGTTTTTTGATTGAATATGAGTAAAAGATTAGAGAAATAAAAGTAAATAGCTCTCAAAACTCAAGAGTTTGACAACAACATGGCACTAATTAATTACCAAAAAGTTCAAGTCTTTCCTCCAAAGAAAGATAATTAAATTCAATTAAAAAAAAGGTAATTAAAGAGAAAGGTATATTAACTATAAAATCTAACAATAATATTATATATTTTGAGTGAAAAAAGTCATACCATATTAAATGGGGCTGTCTGAAAAAAAGCTCAAATTAAAAGGAAAATGAAAAGAAAAAGGTGATGCCAATACAAATTAAAAAAAACATCAAAGAACTTTTTAGATCAACTTTGACATGGACTCCTTCGCTAGCAAACCATAATAGAAAATCAACATTCCATTCTTAGGCTTTGTTTGTGACAGTTTTCTTATCGCCTTCTGAGACAGCTTTTTAATATAAAATTTTGTATTAAAAAACTACTTTAAAAAGCAGTAAAAAAAATTATCCCAAACAAAACCTTAATGGCCTGAGATGAACAAGGAGATTCAATTTCGATTCGTTATGTGAATTTTCAAATGATAATTTGATTTTCATAGATGAAGAAATGCATTATAGCTTCAAAAACTTAGAAAGAAAGAAGCATATTTGAAAAAAAGGGTCATATAAGTTTAGAAGTGAAGCATAATATTTTATTGCCTAAGCTAAATCTTGTTTAGAAAAAAAAATCGAGAGAAATATTCCTTGTATACTGAGTTTTAAAAGTAATACAATATATTAGAAAAAAGGAACCCTTACCATTAGACATACAAATGCTTCATTTGGGACAGCTTTCTTATTGCTTCTTAAAGCAGCTTTTTATTATAAAAATTTTAATTTTTTAACTAGAAAGCTGCTTTAAGAAGCAGTAAGAAAGCCGTCTCAAATGATGCCTAAGCTTGATTTACTTATAAGAATTAATCGACTAAACTAATGCAAATAATGGTCTTAAAAAAGGGTTAAGAAAGTTATTACATTTTACTTCTTGTACTATATCTCATGTGCATACGCCGTATTAACAGGCTTCATATATTTCATCTTCTCCCTAAAAGAACTTTATAACAAAAAAATAACTTTATGTGCATTGATGTATTGATAAAAGTTTCAATGAGTTAGAAAACTTCAAAGAAAATATTCTTTCTAATATGCGCAAAATTATTGAAATATTTAAACTTGTGAATAACAAATCAATAAAAATTTGGCTTAACACGGCTAAAGGATTCTAAATATGATTGTCAACAAACACTTTATTAATACATGACAATCGTGACTCTTTATTCTATATAATTTTTTGGTCCTAATTTCAGCACATTTGCTTAAATTTGAGGCATAACCATCGAGCATATTTAAGAATTGCACCCATTCTTATATTGCTATTCTCATACATAATATGAGGGAATACTTTGCTTTTATAGTAGTGTCCTTCAATTGGTTGATTCCTATAGCTTTCAATCTCTTCTTCTATAGTACTCATTCAAATTCATTTTTCCTTCATGCTATATATATTTTTTTCTTTTATGTCCATCATAATATTGAATATATTGTCAAAATAATTCTTTTCAATATAGATAAGGTCCAAGCCATTTAATTATAAATACTCCTATAAGGTAAATTCTAGAAAATACTCATCTTAGTCCAATTATGAATAACACAACAACTCGGTAGCCCATTGTCTGCCATCGCAAGTGAGCCAACCATTTTTTAATAGGAAAATTTACATACATACCACTTTATAACATTCTATTTACATATCTAACACCTAAAACTTTAATATTACATAAATACCACCCTATATTATTTTAATATCAAATATACCACCCATATTTCCTTCCTACCACTCATATATTTCATTTCTACCACTCATATTTATATAAAAATGAACTATGGGTGGCATATTTGTAATATTAAAGTTTTAAGTGTTAAATATGTAAATAGAATAGTATAAAGTGGTATGTATGTAAATCTCCCTTTTTAATATTGTGATAAATCTTTGTATTTGATCTCCACTCAATCTTAATTGGAGGAGGTATTGGTTTCTCAATTCTATCTTAAAAATTCATCTTTATTTCTTCTAAACACACGATCAAAGGGTTAAAACATTCGATAATAGAATCATGTATTTTTGCTCCCATATTTTAATGTGAATGCTTTTGGTAATTCCATGCAATAATGACAAGCTAGCTTTCTAGTTATGCTCCAATCTAATAACATATCACTTGTTGGAAAATCTATAAATTCCCATAATAGCGATGCCTTCATCTAAAAATTTTCCTTTCTTGAGATAGCGCATGTGTAAACACCTTCTTCGCATAAAAGTTTTTACTCATTTATCATTGATTCAAAAGAAAATTAATATTCTATGCATTCACACAAAACTAAATGGGTTAGAGAGAAGGCTACGAAGAATGATAGTTTATAATTTAAATGATAGTATTTGTTAGGAATCATATAAGAAATGATATTGTTCTCATTATAGATACGAGTTTAAAGGATAATAATGTAAAAATTAATAGAAATAAAGATATAATTATAGCTTTAAATATTATTGTTGATGCAAATATAATTAATATTACAAGTGTTTATGCTCCTCAAGTAGGTTTGGATATGTGTTCAAAATTAAAATTTTAGAATCTAGAAAAATTAATACAAAAGATACATCTTAAAGAAAGATTTTTTCTTAGATGAGATTTAAATGGACATGCTGGTAGAGAAAAAAAATGATTTTAAAAGTATTCATGGAGGCTATGAATTTGGAGTGACTAATAGGAGTGGTAAGACCATATTAAATTTTTCTATAGCTTATGATTTTGTAATTGCTAATACCTTATTTCAGAAGAGAGATGAAAATCTCATCACTTAAAAGAATGGATATAGTAAAACAGAGATTGATTATTTTCTTATAAAAAGTAGGTCATTTAGATTAAAAAGTTATTCCAAGTAAAAGTTTATGTACCAACTATCGTTTATTAGTTTTAAATTTTAAGATGAAGGGGCTTAAATTTTTTTTTTTTTAAGAAAAATGTTATTTTAGGATTAGATGTGAGTATTTAAAGAATATTAATAAAAAAAAATTTGACTGTAAGCACTACAGGAAAGTTAGAAATTTATGGCGGATTTGCGTAGACTTTACGATGGATTCTTTTTTTTTCAAAAGTGGCAGAGAATTTGTGACAAAAATTTTGGATAATTTTTTTACGGTAGAATTGCTACGGATTTGCAATAGAATTTTTGCCGCAAAATTTATATTGGAAATTGTCGCAATCTCTTGTAATCTTAGCTATAATATAAATTAAAAAAAGCTTTTTTATGTTGTATTATCTAAGCGCCTTAGTGGAGAAGGTTAATTGTTTTTTATTAGTTGAGCAGGGTTCGAATCGCTAACGGGTCGGTCAAGTGGGAGACGACGTGGGCAGTCCAATCAGATGCGGGCAATCGATTAGGCGTGCCCAACTAGTTAGGCAGAAGATGGCTTAGGTAGCCTGTCAGGCGTGGGCAGCCAGTCTGGCATGGGAAGTGTGGTCAAGCCGGGGAAGTGTGGTCAGGCCCGGGCAGTTGGTAGTCTAGTCAGGCTCGAGCAGCAGGCACTTCAATCAAGCGCGTGCAGTCCGCATAGTAGGGTAGAATTTGTGGTATTTTTAAATTTTTTTTTGTCATAAATTCTGCTTCAAATTTGTTACAAATTTGTTGAAAATATTTGAAGCAATTTTTTTTCGCAAATAATTTTACAATGCCATTTTTTACAATAAATTATATTCTACTGCAAATCATATTTTATAACGGATTTATCTTATTTTGTAGTGGATTTTTCTGTCGCAAAAGGGTCACTTTCCTATAGTACTTAGAGGAGAGGGATATGGTTTTGGCTGAATTAAAAATGCATTTATTAGGGCTTAACAAATCATGAAAAAAATAGAGAGATGGACATAAGTAGGACATGTAATTTGAGATAGGTGATAGGGTATACATGAAGCTTCATCCCTACCAATAAAAGGATAGTAGCTAATATGAGCAATGAGAAATCAACCCCGATGTACTTTGGTCCCTATGAGATATTAGAGAAGATATGAGTAGTGGCTTATTGATTTAAGTTACTAGTGACAGCTACTATACATCTAGTGTTCCATGTGTCACAATTGAGGAGAGCTATTGGTGATTATGCATTCAGATCAGAGTTACCCGTAGCACTGATAGAGGATTTCTTGATGGTGTTGGAACCATTGGAGGTGGAAGGTGTTGCATCTCAGGCTCCCAAATTTATATTTTTTATGATAACAAATATTATCGGTTATCTCTTAATTTCTCATAGTATTTATAATGCATATTTATTTGTGTGTACAAACATTTCAGTTACATTATACACCATTCAATGAAGATTCGGTGTTTATGACTAGTTAGAATATGATGTGTTGAATAAGTTCGTAATATTCATTTATTTATTTATGATTTCTTGAGTCAAGTCATATATGGGTGTCTACAAGCTTGGTGACCGTACACACACACTCACTCAAGGGAGTGAGATAGTGAGAAAATTAGAAGTCTATTTTTTTTAAAATTAATCTTTTAGTACTGTATGATTAACTATTTGGAAAATTATAAAAATGTCTACTTATGATAATTAAAACCATTTGAACTAATCATACTATACGATCCAGATTATATATGAAGATCAGTTGAAATCAAGATCTCAGTCGTCAATAATAATTTAGGTAATATTTTAAAATTAAAAATTTTCATTAACTATATTGTATGATTGGTATTGTATTGTATGATATAATTAAATCTTATAATTAGTGAAACAATTTTGGATTAATTGAACTAGTCAGATCGTACGTAATGATTAGAACTAATCATATAGTACGACTCGATCTTTGCATAAGACGATATTTATTTGTCACCAATCATACATGATGATAATCTAAGTCATTTAAACTATTTATTTTGGATGATGCTTTACATCATGTTGGACGACCATCTCAATTACTTTAACTCATCGTACAACACCTTACTCTTCGTATAATACTAACAGAGTCATTTGAACTAATTTTATTATACAATCTTTGATCATAATGTATGATCAGTGTCGACTGAATTAAATTTTTAAGGTTTTTTAAGCTCTCAATTTAATCTTTCTTTTGAGACTTTGTATGATTTTTTTTTTTTTACATTTATTGAGTTAACTTCTTCTAAAGAAAACTTGAAGAAAGAGTCTAGAGCTTGGGAGCGAAAGGGTGGAGTTTGTGAGAGAGGGAGAAAATCCTTGAGGGTTTTAAGGGAGTGTGAGAGGGAGTTCCACGTGATTACTCAATATCATTTAAAGTGATTTTGATCTTTTCCCGAAAACCCAACCTCAAAACATATTTCAATGGATCCTAAATATAATTAAGAACACATTGGATCTAAACCCATCCTTTGGTTTGACCTAATTGATCAAGTCAATCATGGTTGACCAAAGTGGCCCTTAAGGGTTTAAACACCCATTTCAAACCAAATGAGCTCCCCTTAACTTGGGACCACTTCCATTGAGCTCATATGATCAATTTGAACTCAATGGACTCAACCTTTGATCTTAGGTCAACTTGCTTGACCATGTTGTAAATCTGGGACCAAGTACTATAATTTTGATGCTAATAAATATTATTTTTTTTACTACTGCTAATATTGCATATTTATTCTATTTGTCCTGCTTAATAACCTTTCAGGTCCATAAGTTCACTTGCAACGTAAATCAGCTCAATAGCATACTAGAGTTGATTTTGTCTATAATTTCAATTTTAATGTACTTTTTACCATTCTTGAGTTAAGTCATATATCTAGTGGACCTCAAACTAATTAGTATTGCACACACACACTCAAGGGGGTGGGTTAGTGAGTTTGGAGAAAAAATATTTTTTTGAAATAATCATACATAATGATGTAAATCATAATGGACAATCAATTACATAGGAAACCCTAATTAGGATTCCCATTATTAAGTAAGAATGTTTAACTAACCATACTGGACGATTCAGATCGTATAGGACGATCAATTATAGACATGAAAAATCTGACAATCAAAATTTATACATTATTTTAAATCTTCAAATTTTGTTTTAATCTTACTAGACGATTTATAACAATCATGCCTAAATTAATTCTATGATTAGGGGACTAATTATGGTTAGATTACTTGATCAGATCATACCATGATGATCGTACTGCATGATCTTTTATATTTCATAAGATGATCCCCCATCACCCAAGATACAACAACAACAACATCAAGCCTTTACCCCACTACGTGGGGTCGGCTCAGTGGCGGATCCAGCCCTTTTTTTTAGGGTGGGCAAACCCGATATATATAAAATATAAATACAAAAATATAGATATATTTCACTAACAAAATTCAAAACAAAGCATTATATTTCATCATAACTTTTGAAATTAAAAAGAAAATTACAGACTTTGCATTCTACTTTGCATTTTCTGATAATGTTGCATAATGACTTCATTCGAAACAGAATCAAAGACTTCTTTTTCAATATATGGCACTAGACAGTCATTAAGCCAGGCATCACCCATTTTGCTACGAAGTCGATGCTTAATGATCTTCATTGCAGAAAATGCTCTCTCCACCGTAGCAGTAGCAACTGGTAACGTCAGTGCAAAAACAATAAGTTTATAAACTAGTGGATACACAACATTTTTTTTATCCTTTACCATCTGTTTTGCTAGAGCAGCAATGCTAGTTAAAGAAGTAAACTCCTCGCTAGTACGCATATCAATAATATAAGTTGATAGTTGATGCTCAAGAGACACAAGATCAATCATAGAGAAATCTGCTGGATATAATTCTGCAAGACGAATTAATTTTCCCTTGTCATAAGCAGAAAACATATTACTCGGATTTAGACATGTCACACAAAGAAGTAACTCGGTGCTGCTTCTCTTCTTTGCTCGACCATAAAGCGGAAATACTATGCTCTTGATGCTTCATTAAAGCCTCACATTTATGTCTTGCCTTGTTGTGTACACTGTTGTGATCTCCAACATGACTCAAAAGCTTCTCTTTTCTCTTCCAATTCTTAAATCCCTCACCAACGAATGTATCTCCACCGCCTTTGCTAGTATTAACTTGCTCTTGAGGTTTAAATAAATAGCAATAAAGGCAAAATACTGCATCTTTCTGAATACTATATTCCATCCAATCAGGAAAGTCTTCAAACCATTTTGCATTAAATCTACGTGCAATGTTTCCTATTGTTGTTTGAGGGAATTGATGATTTTTGGGTTGATGCGGCCCCTTCAATAAATAAGCTCTTCGAACTCCATCACGATCATTTACATCATAACTCCAGATGGATGGTCGAAGACCAGGATCAGCAGGTAGATTGTCAATATCAATCTCGACACGTTCTTTTCGCTTCAAGAATCTTTCCATTTC
>NW_021318832.1:4111508-4127171 GCF_001605985.2 Dendrobium catenatum | reverse complement strand
TACCTCTCTACCAACATGTTCATTTAAATCTCCTCCAATAAAAACTCTTTCTTCAAGAGGTATATTTTGTATTAATTCTTCTAAGTCATTCCAAAAATTTAATTTAGAACTAATATCCAAACCTACTTGAGGAGCATAAGCACTTATAATATTAACAATCTTATCATCAACAACAATCTTTAAAGCTATAATTCTATCTCCAATCCTATTAATTTTTATAACATTATCCTTTAAACTCTTATCTATAATAACACATACACCATTTCTAGTATGACTCCTACCTGAATACCATAGTTTAAATCCTAAACTATCAATTTCCTTAGCCTTCTCTCCAACCCATTTAGTTTCCTGAATGCACAAAATATTTAACTTCCTATGAATCATAATATCTATTAATTCCATTAATTTTCCTGTAAGGGAACCTATATTACAAGTTCCTATCCTAATTTTAGTTTCATGGACTAGCTTCTTTGCCCACATCCATCCTTGATGTGGGAACCCTTGCCTATTTAACACTTCACCTGGGCGCCGGTGCAGCGGCCCTTGCACACTTGTCACTGTATTTAGGCCATACAGTGCGTCGCTTCTAGGGGACGCCCTAGCATTAACACAATTTCTTAAAGGATTCATGTCATTATTGTTCGACAAGTTTTACGCTAGCTGTCGACTACCTAACGCAACCCTTTACTTTTCTCATCCAGGACCTGGGACCTGGCAACGGCAGTGTTAAAAGTATAATTTTCTTATAATCGTATAAGTTATTGTACTTGACATCTTGAGAGATGTATAGGACAATATCGTAGTGGATGATTAATATAATATCTTGAATTAATCATCTTAGATGGTCGTAGAATTGTACATGATGATATGTATAAAAACTTGAATTATTAGTATACGACAATTCTGATTGTACTGACTAAAAGGGCTATTTTGTACTAATCATACATGATGATTTAAGGATCGTATTAGACAATCTTTGACGAAAAATTAAAAATTAGGGCTTCTTTTGGAGGCTTTCTATTTAATCTCTCATAATATCTTTTGAGACATCTTTTGCTATTGAGTTGATATGAGAGAGAGCTTAGAGAAGGAAGAGAGAGAGAGAGAGAGAGAGAGAGAGAGAGAGAGAGAGAGAGAGAGAGAGAGCTTTGGGAGAAAAGAAAGGGAGAGATCCTTGTGAGGGGGAGTTATGAGGGATTTACAAAGGTTGCTCCAAGTAAGGTTTTCACCATCTTCTTCAAGCTTCTTCTTTAGCTTCTTGGTGGCTTTGGAGAGACTTTCATCAGCATCATATCCAGGTTCTTTGCCTTCACTAGGAGGGTGAAAAAAGATTTCTAGATTCTTTGCCTTCACTAGGAGGTCGAAAAAGGATTCATAGGTTCTCTGCCTACTTCAGGAGGGAATAAAATGATTCAAGATACTCTGCCTCATCGGGTCGTTGGAAAGATTTTGTAAGGGCTTCTCCACCTTTCTGCGAGGGTAAAAAGAGAGACACTACTTCAGTGGTAAGGTGGTTTTCGGGGAGTGGACGTAGGTCAAGTTGACCGAATAATCATAATTTTGGTGTTTACTTTCTATTTACTTTTTCGTATTTAATTTTTATATTTTTATTGTTTATTTTGTGTTTGAAATATCTGATTTTAGTTATTATGAAAGTAGTTTTGCTTTGGCATTGTGGGATAAATTTTTTTGTTTTAAAATATTCAAAAAGATTTTAAAAGATTTTCTTTTTGCCTTAAGAAAATTTTAAAATAATCTATTCACCTCCCCTCTTGGTTAGCCTTGGGCTAGTTTATAAAAGTTTAACAACCCTCACAAACTTATAGGTGGCATCAGAGCAGATTTCATAAATTAAGTTTTAAAAAGCTTTTAAAAAAATATATATGGCTAACTTTGATAATCGTAATAATGTAAAAGGATATTCAATCACTCGACCATGCACCTCTATTTGATAATATTCCTTTTGATTTTTAGAAAATTTGCATGTCCGCCTTTTTACAATCAATTAATTATCACATGTAGATGTTAGTTCATGAAGGATATTCTGTACATTCACGTTTAGTAAATGACATTAAAACTGAAATACTTTTTTTTTAATGGAGTACAAATGATAGAGATTTAGCCTAACTGAATGTCAAATGTTTGAACTATTTTTTCTTTGCTATAAAATCTAAATATTACCTGTGTGTTTCTACTTGCACTATTGGTAAGGAGATTTGGGATAAACTCTATATAACATATGAATGAACAAAGGAAGTGAAACAATCTAGATTAAATATTTTTTTCATTATTATGAACTTTTTTTACATGAAATCTAGTGAATCTATTTTTGAAATGCATACTAGATTTACTCAGATTATTACTTCTATACATGCCCTAGGAAGATAACTTACAAATTATAAAATAGTTAACAAAATTCTTCATTATTTACCTTCTTTATATGATGCAAAAATCACTATCATTACTGAATCTAAATATTTGAATGTTTATTTCATTGATAACTTGCTTGGATTACTCATTACCTATGAGCATGGAGTGAGTCAAAGGTAGCTCGATGCATGTGAAAGAGAAAAGAGAAAACTATAGCCTTAAAGGCTAATGTTTCTAACAGTAACTCTTCTGGACAAGATGATGATGACATTAATTTGATGACTAGGTAATTCAAGAGCTTTTTAAAGAAAAATAAAAAAATGTCATAAGCAAAGGAATAAAGGTAATAATGGTAAAAATTCTAAAATTTATTATAATGTTATATGCTTTGAATGCAGGAAGCCAATACACCTGAATTATGATTGTCTAACTCTTAAAGCTCACCTAAGCAAGGATAAGGGTGAAGAAAAACTTAAATTCAAGAAGGGTAAGTAAAGGACTCAAAAAGCTTTCTAGGCAGACTCAGCATCACTCTTCTGAAATTGAAGTAGAAGAGGAGGTAACCAACCAATGCTTAGTGGCAGATGATCATCTTAATCATTCTAACCATGAGGAGGTAGTGAGCTTATTTATAATCAATTATTTGCAGTTTCTATAAAAAATTATACTACATATAAGAAGATTTAAAAATCACATGTCAGTCTTAAATTTGACTTTCAATTATACATAAAGAGCATGAATGCCTAAGAAAAGATCATTCCACACTAGATAGTAACCACATGGATTTATTAGATGAATTGGATTCTTTAATAAAAAAGCATCTTGATTTAACTACTGAATATGATTCCTTAAAAATATCGCATGTTAAATTTGAAAATGCATTCAAGGACTTAGAAACTCTTGCATGTCAATTAAACAGTAGTGAGTATGCTTTAAAATTAGAAGTTTTAAGCTATGAAAAAGCTAATGAGTTTCTAAGAACAAAAGCCATTGCATTAAAGAATAATAAAAACAACTTTAATTTGAAGAATTTCAAAATTCTTCACCACAACATGCACCATTCAAACATAGGAAGATGCACCATAACTAAATATATTAGTAAATTCTTTCCCTAGTGTTAAATATATATTTTTTGGCAAGATAGGACATATATCCCATACTTGCACCATTCACCATAGAACACATTTGGTATGGTGACCAAAATTTCAAAATTCATAGAATAACATGTATGTATTTCATTCTTCTTTTCATAAGATGGGACACAAAGTTGTTTGGGTTCCCAAATCTAACATTTGATGATTTTGTAGGTGTGCTCTCACAAAAGACCTCGTGAGAGCATGTAGTACCTGGAAAAGGATGTTCAAGGCATATGATTAGAGATGCAAATCAATTCATTTTGCTGGAGGCTAGAGCAGGAGGTAAGGTGATACTTGGAGATAACACCACCAGGAGTGTGATGGGATTAGATATAATTGGCAACTCAAAAAATTTTATTATTGAAAAATTTTTACTGGTATATGGCTTAAAACATAATCTGCTTAACCTAAGCCAGTTTTGTGATAAAGAATTTAGTATAAATTTTTTGTCTATCAGCTGCATGATTAGCTTAAATGGAAATATTGTGCTGTAAGAAAATAGAAGTAATAATGTTTACATATTGTATTTGAACTATGTTGAACATGTTGCTTGTTTTTACTTAAAAACTATAACTGAGGAATCATGGTTATGGCATATAAGATTATGTCATGCAAGCATGAAAAATCTTAGGAAAATCACCTTAAAAGACTTAGTGAGAGGCATACTTAAACCAGAGTTCACTAAAGACCACCTATGTGATTCATATCAGTTAAGAAAACAAGTTAAATCATCCCGCCACTCAATTAAAGACATTAGCACTAACAAATGAAAGTTTTTTAGGGATGTTAAGCCCTTATGAACTAGTCCCAAGGCTAACCAAAAGGGGTGAATCAGTATTTTAAAAAATCTTACATAATAAAAAACACAAACCAAAATAAACCAAGATTCACACAAAAATCAAAGTGCGGAAATAATAAAGAAAAGAACACACCAGATTTATAGTGGTTTGGTCAAACCTTGACCTACGTCCACTCCTCGGAGGTACCCTCCGGGTATTGCACTAAACTCAGTGTCTCTCCTTTAGCCCCCACAACTAGGCGGATAAGCCCTTATCACTTCCACCTTCCTCGGTGCGGCGGAGTAGCCGGGTCCTTTGACACCAAAGAGATCTTCTTCTTCCCAGAACTTCCCTCAAGACAAGCCTTGAATCCGATGGTACTAAGGTGCAAGCTCGCCAGAGCAACCATGTGGAATCCCCCTCCACACTGTCTTGAAACCCCCTCCAAGAATATTCTCCCTCTCTCAAACTCCATCCTTTTATCTCTCCCTTTCAAGCTCTCTCTTCAAGTTCCCTCCAAAAAAATGAAGCTACAATGACTGCCAAATACACTTTCTAAGTGCCTTGTCAAAGATTAAATAGAAGAGCTCAAAATGAGCCCATTAATTGCAAGTTGCCGACTTTATCGTCAAAGCCAATATGTATATCATCCTGGACAATCAGTGTAAATTAAGCCCAATCAGCCAGGATGATTTGGGATGATCAGAAGAAATTTATTTATATCGCCCGGACGATAATATATCATCTTGGCCGATTAGTACAAATCGTGAAATATTGTCCTGAACATCGCCCTGAATAAGAGCTGTCCAATGTCCAATTATCCAGTGGATTATCCCGGCCGATCCTGCGATCGTCCAAGACGATGTACTCGTGTAATCAAATCTTAATTACTTTTCTTAAATAGTAGATTAATTTAGGAAACATTGTGCTAGATCAGCCAGGCTGATGCCCGGGACGATGTCCAAAAAATAAGTAATACCTAAATAGATCTGACGACTAATTCTTTATGATTTGAGCCTATCGTCCTGGCTGATAGAAAATCATCTAAGACGATGTGTTTAATAATACCTGCCTTAATAAGGATGCCCTAATTAGGGTTTCTATTTTTGAACCAATCATCCAGCTGATATAAAATCATCCCGAATGATGTCACCAAAAATAGTAAACTCTAGGAAACAGTCAGAAATTCTCCCAAGGTGTGCGTGTGTAAGATTACTTAGCATCATGAACCACATTATTTACAATAAACTCAAGAAAGGGAAAAAATACAAACTAACTCAGACTTAATCTACCCAATCTTAAGCTACACTCAATCTTGTGAACCTGAAAAGTTAGAAGGCAAGGCAGTCGTAGAAAATCATGAATGTTTGCTATCATCAAAATTCTAATTTATGAAAATAGATTCGCAACAACAAACCCTTAGAAGTCCTTAACATGATTCTTTTTGCACCTGTTAGCACTGCAAGCCTATAAGGGAAAGTCTTTGGATATGTGATTATTGATGATTACATGAGGTTTACCTGGGTTAGATTCCTATCTCATAAAAGTAAATCAATTGATGAATTTAGATCATTCTCCACTTAGATTCAGATGAAGCTATGTTGTAAAATTCTAACAATTTAATGTGATCATGGTAGAAAATTTAAGAATGAGAAATTTGAATATTACTATAAAGAGTAATTGATATATTATAATTTATTAGTTCCTAGAACCCCTCAATAGAATGGGGTTGCTAAAAGAAAAAATAGGATCCTAGTATAAGCTGCTAGAGCCATGTTTGCTAAATACTCACTTCCTAAATATTTTTGAATAGAAGTGGCGAATACAACTTATTATGTTCTGAGCAGGATTAATGTTATATCCAATCTAAATAAGGCACCCAAAAAAATCCTTAAGGGTAAGACACCCAACCTCTCTCACATTCATCTCTTTGGATATAAAGTCTTCATTCTGAAAAATGAGAAATCTCTACTAGGAAAGTTTGACCCCAAATCTGATAAAGGAGCATTCCTAAGTTACTCAACTTTTAGAAAATCCTATAGAGTTTTTAATAAAAGAACATTGGTAGTAGAGGTGATGAATATGATAATTTTCGAGGGTCTAGGATAGATGAAGAATAGTTTATAGAAATTACCCAATGATTAGACTCTATAAATCTAAAGGAAAGGGTATAATTTGAAAACTCATTGACTAGAGATTAGAGATATTATTTAAGTCATTCTAAAGAATTAAATTTAGGAGACTCATCTAAAGGTCTTAGATCTAGGAATGGAATTAAAAAAGAAGTTAACCACTCTGTCTTCATTTCAATGACTTAACCCACCAACATAAATCAAGCAATATCTGATAAATTATGGATCTTAGTCATGTAAGAAAAGTTAAATTAATATATGAGGAATGATGTTTGAGAACTTGTTGAAAGACCTAAGTATCAGAGTATGGTTTAAACTAAATGGATTTTCAAATGCAAAATGAATGATTCTGATGTTGTGGTTAGAAACAAAGTAAGATTAGTAGCTAGGAGGTATAACCAGATAGAGGGGATTAACTTTAAAAAAACCTTTACCCCTGTAGCTAGATTGGAAGTCATTAGGGTACTACTAGTCTTTATCTACTTTAAGGGATTTAAATTGTACCAAAAGGATGTCAAAAGTGCTTTCTTAAATGGGGTAATAAAAGAGGATGTGTTTGTTGAACAACCCCCAGGCTTTAAAAATTCATAATTTCCTAATAACATGCTCAAACTAAGAAAATGTATTATATAGAATAAAACAAGCACCCAGAGCATGTTATGAATGGCTAAGCTCATTCTTACTGAAGAGAACCTTGTTAAGGGGAGAGTAGACACCACCCTATTTCTAAATAAGGTAGGTGATGAACTACTCATTGTGCAAATTTATGTTGATGAAATTCAGTTTTGATCTTATGATAAAATTCTATATGATGAATTTTTAAAAATAATGAGTAAAGAGTTTGATGGGAGAATTAACATACTTTCCGGGATTTATCATAAGGTAGATGGATGATAAATCTTTTTTTAGTCAATCTAAATACATTAATGATATCTTTAAAAAATATGAAAAGGATAAGGCCAAACCAATAAACACTTCTATAAGTTCCATGATTCAATTAGATAAAGACTCAAATGGAAAATTAGTTGATCATAAGAAATATAGAGGAATAATTGGATCACTTCTTTACTTGACTGCTAGCAGATTTGATATTATGTTTAGTATTTGTCTCTATATTAGATTTCACGTTGATCCAAAAGAGTCTCACTTTACTACTATAAAGAGAATCCTTAAATACCTCTTAGGAACCCAAAACTTAGGAATTCGGTATCCTAGGCATAACACTTCCTTTGAAATCATAAAATTTTCTGATTCAAATTTTACATGATGCAGAGTTGATAGAAAAAGAACTTCTGGAATATGTTAATTTATATGGCAGTCCTTAGTCTCCTTATCCAATAGAAAACAAAACTCAGTTGCACTATTTACTGATATAAGTTGAATACATAGCCTTAGAAAGTTGTGTGGCCCAGTCCTTTGGTTAAAAAAAAATTGGATTCAGGATTAGCTGTAGACATAATTTCAATCCAATGTGATAACATTAGTGTCATATGCATTTCAAAGAATCCAATCTAACACTCTAGGACAAAATATATATACATAAGACACCATTTAATTATGGACCATATTACCAAAAGAGACATAGAGCTACACCATGTCCATATAGCCACTAAAAATTAACATGATGATATCTTTAAAAAACCACTGGCCTTTGAAACCTTCAGCACCTTAAGAACCATAATAGGTGTGATAGAAATTGATGCTTTTTGTTTCTAACTTTTTTTATTCATTTGTTTGTTTCTGTTTAGGTATTCTTATTTTATATCTTTAATTTTCTATTGTTTTCCTTCAGTGTTTTAAGAATCAGATGACTACTCACTTCTTATGTTAATTTTATTTTTGTTTTCAAAAATGACATTTTTGCCTTGTTTATATTTAGAAACATGTAAGCACTGATTAACTCCTCTACAATAATTAAAAGAAGAAGAATTATTGATTGTTTCTCTTCCTCTAAATTCTTTAGTGGTGTATTTTCTTTCTGAATCAAAATCTATTTCAAATTTAAAATTAGAATTTGAAATAACGGTCTACTTTATTTTCCTATAGTAATCTATCTCAAATGAATATTATTCCAAGTCAATACAACTCTTTCAAGTTTTCTTAATCAAGCTATTTATATTTTTCATATGAATAGAAATATGTTTTGTGGTTTACCCTTTCTTATATAAAAGAGTGAGTTTATCCTCTATCATATTTAGAATATAATTTCACAACTAAGAAATTTTTTAAAGAATTAGAAATGAAGCAAGCACCCAAAAATGAAAAGAGACATAAAATGAGCCCAAAAATAAAAAAGATGCGCAATGACCAGCGAATAATTGCAAGATGCACAAAATACATCAAAAATCAAAAGATGCATATTGTGCGCCAAAATATGATAAAGATGCACAAATTGAGCCCACTAAGAGTTAGTTTGCCTTTCTTTCAGATCCTTAAAATCTTAGAAGATTCCTTGTGTCAATTAATATCTCCTACACTTGAATTTGAAAATCATGATTTCTAATTAACTACTTTACAATAGTATTATATTAGATAGTTTTTTGAAATGAATGATGAAAATATCACGTTTACTTTCTATTTTTTTTTTTAGATTTTTGTTTCTAAAGTATTTTGACCTGTAAGGAGTCCGAGCTAGGGTTAATAAGATCAATTTTTTAGACTTTCTAAATTTTAGCATTATCAATTAATTTCTTATTAGTTTTCTAAATTTAATAATGATGTAATTTTATCATTTACTTGGAAAAAATTGATTAAAAAAGCTATGTTTTTGTCTTTTTTTTTAATTATATTTTTCAATTTATTTTATTTTACTTTTTCGCTTGATTTCTATTTTTGAACCCTTCTTGGTCATCACATTCCAATCCCTAAGTTCTTTAATTTTTTTTCACATCATCCAGAATGATTCACATCGTCTTCTACAATCTCAACAACAATGCACATCTCAGATCACAACACATCCAACGACTGATATAAATCAATTATTATTGATTATCATGTATGATTGATACTTTGTACTGGACGATCCACATTGTAGGAGTTGTTGGACAATTTTAATGCAGTCAGACCAATCTATTATGAAAAATCATATAGGATAATCCACGTGTTCATCTTGTAAGATCGAGTTAGTCAACGATCATATAGACTGACTCCTTAGAATAGTGGTCATATGTCTAATCATCCCATACGATGGCTGATCATATTAGAAGATCAGACTACCTTTTTTAACTAATTGTCTGGCTGAATTGATTGCACCACATAGTCTTGTACGATCTCACGATCATCTGATACGATATGGATGATTCTATTCAAACAACCTCGATCAAATCATGATTTTTTTCTTCACTCAACACATTCCACCTCTCCTTCTCTCTTACTTGAGCACTCTTACTCTTGCAATGGTTTGGAGCAAAAGATCTAGAATGCTTACTAGTAGCTAGTCTAGGTGGGCTATCAATCCTCATTTCACTAAGGAAGCTGATGAAGTGGCTTACAACTGCTATAAGACTGCTGGCATTACCCCCTAAAAAATCATCAATAAAAATATTTTGAACTTTGAGGTACTTGATATATTTGCTTGAACAACTCTTGGCTTCCTCCTTACACTAGCCTTTCCATTTGATCGAGAACTCTTATTTGAATTATTCACCAAACTTTACATTATCAATGCTTTTATTACCTTACAGTCATATATTAATCAAAGACATGTAGAGATTACTTATCAGAATTTTTATGAATTCCTTCGCCTCTCTACCATTGGAGACAAGATCCACACCTTGGCTTTTGATCCTGATTTTAACTTGGCTCCTACTAATAATATTCTTAGGGAAACTAATGAGAACTACCATGTAGCCCAGGTCAACACCTTAGTTAAGGATGCCCGAACCATCCAGCATTGCCTTTTCAATTCCATTATTCCTAAAGCTATGGATCAAATTCATATTACATTTGTACTTTCACTTACCACTTACTACGTCATGGCTAACATGGACTTCAATGCATCTAATCTTATTATTCAATATATTAAATATTTAATCTGTATTAGAGATCTTGGCCATAGAAGAAAGCCAATCATAGCCCTAGGACATCTCATTGCCTTTATTCTTGAATCAAAAATATAATCTTCAATTTTCAGCACCACCTGAGCACCATCCTTTATTCTAATCTAATAGCTAATTCCACACCCTTCACAGTACTCATCATCATAATGTGTACGAGGAGCCTATGGAAGAGAAGGAAGAACCTATTCCTGCACCTGTCCCAATCTGCTAGCAATCTTATATTGATCAAAGGGTCAGTTAGTTTGATCAGTGGGAGGCTCAATTTGACTCATATGTAGCAAAGTAGCAATAAGAACATGATCAAGACTTAACTCGTTTTGATGCTTACGTAGTATAACAGTAGTAGCAGCACGACTAGGATATTGCCTAGTTTGGTGAGCACTTTGCCACTCTTCACTGCTATTTTCAGCTACCACCACCATCTCCCTATGGGTTCTAGTTTATTTTTATTTTTGTTGTTATCTTTTCTTTGTGAAGTACTTACTTTATTCTATTTAGTGTTTTTCTTTTTCCTTCTTTTTGTGATGTCAAAAGGGGGAGTAGTATGTTGTTTGCTTAGTGTGATGTTTACTTCTATATTTTAGTAAAATTAATTTATTTTTTGCTTACTTGCTTACTGTTTTTACTTATGTCTGACATTTTTCTTAAAAAATATAAAATATTAAATCAATTTTTTTAGCACCCCTTACTTTTAGAATTCTATCTTCTAAGGGGGGTTTTAGAGAATGTCAAAGGGCTTTGAAAAATTTTAACAATAATATTTATCATCGTAAAAAATGGATGGATTATTATGAATCTGGTCCCAAGTACAATGATTTTGATGCTAAAAAATATTATTATTTCCTTACTACTACTATTATTGCATATCTGTTATGTCTGCCCTGCTCACTAACCTTTAAGGTCCACAAGTTCACTTGCAATACAAAGCAACTCAAGATCGGGTAGACTAAGGCTGAGTCTGTATATAATTTCAATTTAAATATATTTTTTACCTTTCTTAAGTCAAGTCATGTATATGGTGGACTACAAGCTAAGTAACCATGCACATATACACATTCAAGGGGGTGAGTTAGTATGTTAGGAAAAAAAATGAATTTTTGAAAGATTCGTACAGTACGATGTAAATTGTACTAGACGATCAGTTACACAAAAAACCTTAATTAGGACACCCTTTTTTAAGTAAGATTATTTCACTAATCGTACTGTATAATTTAGATCATACAGAACGATCAGTTATAAACATAAAAAATAGTCGCCAATTTCCATTTATCCAATATTTTAAATCTACAAATTTTGTTCTAATCGTATAGGACGATATACATCATACAGGACGATATACATCGTATTGGATGATTTATTACATTCAAGCCTAAATTGATCTGATAATTAAGGAACTAATTATAGTTAAATTGCTCTATCATATCTACTAGGATGATCTACCATGATCGTATTGGATGATCTTTGATATTTCATGAGATGATCCCCCATGATCCAAGATGAAAACCATAATTTTCTTCTAATCGTACAACCGATCAAACTGGACGTCATGAGGGATGTGCAAGACGGTATGTAAATCACAACCCATCATCCCATATCGTACTTGATGATTAATACAGTATCTTGAACTAATCATCCCGGATGATCGTAGAATTATACTGGATGATATGTACATATACTTGAACTGATCATATAAGATAATACTAATCGTAGTCACTAAAAGGGTTATTTTGTACTAATCATATAGAATGATCTACGAATTGTACTAGAAGATCTTTAATGGCAAATTAAAAATTAGGGCTTCTTTAGAGGCTTTCTATTTAATCTCTCATATTATCTTTTGAGACATCGTTTGTTGTTGAGTTGATCTGGGAGAGTGCTTAAAAAAGGAAGAGAGAGAAAGAGCTTTGAGAGAGAAGAAAGAGAGAGATCCTTATGAGAGAGAGTTGTGAGGGATTCACAAAGGTTGCTACAAGCATGATTTCCACCATCTTCTTCAAGCTTCTTCCTTAGTTCCTAGGTGGCTTTGAGGAGAGTATCATCAGCATCAGATCCAAATTCCCTATCTTCACCATGAGGGTGAAAAAGAATTATCAGAATCTTTTCCTCTCCAGGAGGGAGGAAAAAGATTCAAGGTACTCTACCTCATCAGGTCAGTGGAAAGATTTTCTTAAGGGCTTCTCAGCCTTGTTGTGAGGGGGAAAAGGAGAGACTACTTTTAATGGAATATCTGGAAAGTAGATTTTCGGGGAGTGGATGTAGGTCAAGTAAACCGAACCACTATAATTATGGTGTGTTCTTTCTATTTACTTTTTCTCATTTGATTTTCATATTTTTATGTGATTTATTCTGTGTTTGAAATCTCCTATTTCCATTATTGTGAAAATAATTTGGCTTCCACATTGTGAGATAAAATTATGTATTTTAAAATATTTAAAAATATTTTCTTTTTGCCTTATTTTTTTTAAATAACTAATTCACCCCACTCTTGGTTAGTCTCGGGTTAGTTTATTAAGGTTTAACAACCCTCACAAACTTTCAGACCAAGTCAACCAAGTTTGGCCAAACTTCCCATACATTTCTACCCATTAAAACCATTTGACCAAGGCCTTATGAAACCTACCTAAACCCATGGAAAGACCCATTAGGTCTCTAGGGAAACCCCCTTGAGACACCATAACTTGGGTCCATTTGGGTTAACTATTTGACTTGACCCAAGTGCCCAAAGAGAGGTGTCCCTTGAGCCAAATTCCAACCCTAGCCAAATTGGATTAAACTAATGGTGGCATTGGGTCCCCCATGACCCAACACACCTTCTCTAGTTGACCCAGCCCTTGGGTCAACTTTGGTTAGGAATTAGGCTAACCCAAAGTGGTCAAAACCACTATGGGTTGAGCCATTTCTAACCCCAAGTCCCACTAAGCCAAATAAACACTTGCATTGGCTTGCCCTTGACCCAAGGCACCTACCCTAATCAGCTCAACCCTTGGGTTGATTTGGGTCAACCCCTAAACCAGCCTAAAGTGTCCAAAACCACTTGGACCTACGCCATTTTTCACTATATGCCACATCAAGCATAATTCACACTTGTATTGAATGCTTCTTCACTTAACACACCTCCCTTACCAAAGCCACCCTTTTGCATTCCTCTCTCATTTTTATTGTTACATATGATTATCATCTAAGGGGAACTTTCGAGGAAAGAAACATTTTGAAAATCTTAAGCAATAATATTTGTCATCATAAAAAACGAAAAGATTATTACGAACCTGATCCAAGTACTATGATTTCGATGATAACAAATAATATTGTTTATGTTACTATTTTTTCCTAATTCTGTGATATTTTATTTTATTTTTGCGAGTACTAACATTTCAAAAAATGACTCCATCGTTCACTTGTAATTTTGATCAGCTCAAGATTGGGTAGACTAGGGTTATAGTCAGTTTTTATTTTATTTTATATTTTTTCCTTTCTTGAGGCGTATCATATAATTGGGTGGATATCTTTGCTGAGTAACCTTGCACACACAGGTGGAGTGAAAAAATATGTTTTTAGAGAGCTTTTTTAAGTACATCATTATATGATTTTGGTTTTATACTAAACGACCTTGCTTCATATTGTACAATTTTAATTCATACTATAAGATATGTTGTGCTTTGTCAAAACCCTAGCCACGAATAGTTAAGAAAGATACTAATTATGTGCTGATTGTATAATATGATTTAGTTCGTATCGAACGCCTTAATTAAAATCTTTCTTAATTAATCCCTTGATACCAGACAATTAAATCATGAATAAATATTGTGACTGATCATTTTGTACGATTACCCATGTATAAAATTGGTCATCCATGATATCATATTGAATGAATTTTAATATTTTTTTATCGATCGTATTGTATGATGTCCATAGTCTTAGACGATTGACAGTGTACAAAGTTGGTCGTCCCAAAGATCGTACCAAACTAATATAAGGAATTTTTATAGTTTGTATCATATGATGCTTTACTTTTACTATACAAAATGTTATAAAAGTTGAGCAGTTTATCTAAACGATCTTGCTGTACGAGTTTGAATTACATTGATCGTACTGTATGATACATGTATCGTATTGTAAGAATAGAATATGAATATCTTGAAAATTAGAGTTTCATGAAGCCCTCTTATTTAAGCTTTCTCGAAAGACTTAGAAAGAGTCTTTAGCGTGTATTTAGTATTCGTTCTTTTGGAGAAAACTTGAAGAGATAGCCTTGAAAGAGAGAGAGAGAGGAAAGGGTGGAGTTTGAGAGGGAGAAGATATGTGTGGGTTTGAAGGTAGTGTGGAGAGGCTTTCACATGGTTACTCTGTCAAGCTTGCACCTTAGTACCATCGTATTCAAGGTTTGTCTTCAAGAAAATTTTGGGAAGAAGAAGATCTCTTCAGTGTCAAAAGACCCAGTTACTCTACCGTACCGGGAAAGGTGAAAGTGATTCCAAGTTCTCTGCCTCACCATGAGGGTGAAAAGGAGTCAAGGTTCTCTGCCTCACTATGATAGTGAAAAGGAGTCAAGGTTCTATGCCTGTGAAAGGAGTTCTTGTAATAACCTGTATTTTAACTTTGCTAATTTTTTTTCTAGAGTCATTATAATTCCAAATTGCAAACCATCTTCCATATAGTATTTTGATTATAGTATTTTACATACATAAATATTTTCATAATTTTAGGACATCGATGATAATCCTTAAGAAATTTGTATCTACTAGTACAAGGATTTCGGGATCGTCACATGTCTGATTTGCATATCAATTTCATATATTTTAAAATAAAAAGATTTATTTTATGGAAAATTTTCTATAATTTTTAAAATCCTAAAATGATTTATTTGAATTTTTATTAAAATAAATTAATTAAATTAATAACATAATATTAAATATTATTTTATAAAAAATATCTAAAGTCACTAAATTGTTTTAAAACCTTTTCCTTTCTTCATTTCGGCTAAATAGAGAAAGTTTTAAAAAATCTGAGAGAAATGAGAGGAGAAAGGAAAGATAAATCCATATTTGGTGGCCACGATGCTATTTTTGTCCGACGGGTCAGTTAGGAAATTTGCTCATCTCACTAAAAGGAACCTTTAACCTATTTTTGATTTCAAAGTTTTTATGTTTTTAGCATTTCTCTGATCAAATTTATGTCTCAATTATCAAAA
>NW_021318832.1:4109006-4111408 GCF_001605985.2 Dendrobium catenatum | reverse complement strand
ATATAATTTAAATTTAACAAAAAATTAACTTACAAATGAATTAATAAGTTTTATATAAATTTTTCTTAATTTATGTTATATGTTTATATATAATTTATAATTATAATTTATATATTAAATTCATATTATTATTTTATATTTATAAATTATTGAGGTCAAATTAAATCATTTATTATAAATAAATAATTAATTAATATTTATAGTACAAAAAAAATGAATAATATAATTTATTTAATATTACAATAACAACAACAACAACATCAAGCCTTTATCCCACTACGTGGGGTCGGCTACATGAATCTTTTTTCTATATTTTGTCCTATTAAAAGTCAAATTCTTGTTTAAATCTAATAAAGAAGGTCATTCCTAATAGTTTCTAACCAAGTCTTTTCAGGTTTGCCTCTACCTTTCCTAATATAAGTCAAATCTAATACCTCTACTCTCCTAACTGGGTCATCAGAAGACTGTCATTTTATGTGACCAAACCATCTAAGGCGACTCTCTCTAATCTTATCTTCTACCGGAGCTACTCCAACCTTTTCATGTATATTCTCATTATAAAATAACTACGATTATAGAGTCTAAAGACTTAAATGTTTACTCTATTGATAATCTTCTTGGATCACTAATTGCTTACGAGCAAGGAGTGAGTCAAAGAAAGATTGATGCAGGTTAACCACGAAGGGAGAAGAACATAGCATTGAAAGTGGAGGAGTCGGAGAGTAATCTATCAGAATCTGAGGATGAAGACAATATCGAGCTGATGACTAGACAGTTCAGAAGCTTTCTAAAGAGGAAGCAAAAGAGATACCAGCAATGGAATCGAGGTAAGTTCAATAGAAATGTTAAGGTTTCAAATAATATTATTTGCAATGAGTGCATGAAACCTGGACACATTAAGTCAGATTGTCCAAAACTCAAAGCCACTCTTAGCAAGGAGAAGGTAGAGGATAAACCAATTGTGAAGTAGGGTAAGAAGAAATTTTAAAGAGCTTTCTGGGCGGACTCAGTTTCAGACTCATCAGAGACTGAAAAGGAAGAGGAAGTCACCAATATGTGCTTGATGACAGATAATCTTAATCAGTCAGATCAAGAAGAGGTATGTGACTTGACTTATAATAAATTTTTAGAAGTCTCTAAAAGCATACATGTTGTATGTAGGAAGTTAAAGAAAATATATGCTAGTCTGAACTTAGAGTTATAAGAACTACAAAGAGAACAAGAGATCCTTAGGAAAGATCATACTTTAATTGATAACAACCACATAAAATTACTTGATGATCGAGTTTGACGATTTGAATAAGAATCATGAAAATTTAAAATCATTCTATGTAGAACTTAAAATTTAAAATCATTGAAAAAGAATTTAAAAATTTTAAGGATGAATGTGAGAGCAAAAATTATTGGATAAATTATATAAATCGTATGAATACCTTTTACAAACTGAAGATAAAATCTCTCGAGGATAATAAGATACCCCCAAAACTTGAAGATTTCACTAATCCTATTTTGCATCCAAAATTTATACAATTCAGGATTAGACAGAATAATTATAGAAGATTAAGAAATCCATTTTCTAGAGTCAAATGCTTTAAATATAGATTATTTGGACATATAGCACACACATGTACATTAAATCGAAAAATTTATTTGGTGTGGAAGCCTAAGTTGCATAAACTTAAATATAACATACATGCATCTGTTTATAATTTGCAAAAAGGTGAACCCAAATTTATATGGGTTCCCAGGTCTAACGTTTTATGATTTTGCAGGATCGCTCTCACACAAGGCCTCGTAAAAGTATATGGTACCTGGACAGCGATTGTTCAAAGCATATGACTGGAGATACTGCACAATTCATATCGCTGGAAGCCAGGAGTGGAGGCAGGGTTACACTTGAAGATAACACCACAAGGAAGGTAGTTGGTGTTGACCTCGATTTTGCCCCGACCCTTAGTCAAAGGGTTGACTCGGTCAAATTGACCAAGTCAGGCCCCAAGACCATCCCCAATAGGCTCATGGGGTCGAGTCGAGTCTGTTGAGCCCGAGCTTGGACCCGGGGTCAACCCGGTTGACCAAGTTAACCCAAGTTGACCACTTAGCTCATTTAGAGCCCAAATCAAGTTTGGATGCACTTGGACCTTGGCTTGGCTCAATCCCTCATCCCCATGGACCCCCTTGACTGGTTTGACCAAGTCAAACGTGGACTTGGTCAACCATGGCTCTAAATAGGCCTTAATCACCCAATTAAGTGGATTTAAGAGCCTATTTAATGCCCAATCAATGCCCCTTCGTTTTGAATTCGATTCTTTGGCCAAAACCGACCTATTTCCCTCCAAATCACCTCAGGAATTAATCCCAGCCGTTGGTATTAGGTCTAGGGGCTTTAAATATGAAAAATC
>NW_021318832.1:4106658-4108304 GCF_001605985.2 Dendrobium catenatum | reverse complement strand
AGTTGGATCATGTATGATAGGAAACTTGAAAAAAAATTTAATAAAAATATTTTGTTAGTATAAGGCTTAAAACATAAGCTTCTGAGTATTAGTCAGCTATGTGATAAAGGATATTATGTTAATTTTTTTCCTACTAGCTGTATATTAAGCATGAATGGTAATGATATTTTGCATAGTATACGGGTAAATAATATTTATATGCTAGATTTGAATTGTATCAAAACTCCTACTACTTTTTATTCAAAAACTATTTTTGATGAGTCATAACTTTGGCGTAGAAGACTTTATCACTCTAGCATGAAAAATCTTAGGAGGATTACCCAAAAGAACTTAGTGGGAGGTATACCAAAAATAGACTTTACTAAGGATCACCTTTGCGATGCATGCAATTAAAAAAATAAGTGAAGTCATCTTTTTAATCTAATAAGAATCTTATAACTAATAAACTATTGGAGATTTTGTATATGGATCTTTTTGGACCAGTTGAAACTTTAAATTTTGGAGGGAAGGTATACAAATTTGTGATTATGGATGATTTCTCTATATTCATATGGGTTAGATTTATATATCATAAGAGCGAATAATTTGAGAAGTTTAGATATTTTTCAACTTAGATTCAGAGGAAACTAAGATATGAGATTTTGACAATTCAAAGTGATCATAGAGGAGAATTTGAAATGAAAAATTTGAGAATTTTTGTAAGGAGAAAGGGATTGATCACAATTTTTTGTACCAAGAACCCCTCAGTAGAATGAGATAGTTGAAAGGAACAATAGAACATTAATAGAAGCCGCTCGAGCCATATTGACAGAATATTCACTTCCTAAATATTTTTGGGCTGAAGCGGTTAGTACTGCATATTATATTCTGAATGGGGTGAACATCATATCGAGTTTGAATAAAACACCCTATGAGTTACTAAAGGCGAGAACACCTAATTTGTTTCATTTGCATGTTTTTGGATGTAATGTGTTCATACATAAAAATGGAAAATCTGCCTTAAAAAAATTTGATTCAAAATCAGATTAAAAATTTTTTCTAGGATACTCTAGTGTTGGAAAATCTTATAGAGTATTCAATAAGAGAACTTTAGTAATTAAGAAAAGCACACATATTGTATTTGATGAATCTAGAATTTTGAAAGAGCCAATAGTTGAAGAGGATGAGATAGAAATTGAATCCCAAAAGATTAAGAAAATAAATTTGGAAATAAAAAACTCTTTGCCTAGAGATTTGAGATTTTCTAAAAACCACACAAATGAATTGATTATTGGTGAACCTAGTAAGGATGTTAAGACTATGCATGGACTGAGCAAAGAAATTAATCATTTGGCCTTTATTTTACCATAGAACCCATAAATATTGATTAAGCACTTTTGGATGAATTTTGGATTTTGGCAATGCAAGAAGAATTAAATCAATTTGTAAGAAATGAAGTTTGAGAATTAAATGTTGAGAGTTCGTTAGGGATGTTAGGCCCTTATGAACTAGCACAAGGCTAATTAAGAGAGAGGTGAATTGGTTGTTAAAGATCTTTTAAAACAAAACAACAAACCAAAACACCACAAAGAAATCAACGATGCGGAAATTAAATGTGTAAGCAATAATAAGAAAAGAACACACCAGATTTATAGTGGTTCGGTCAA
>NW_021318832.1:4089280-4106078 GCF_001605985.2 Dendrobium catenatum | reverse complement strand
GATGATTTGATCGTGCAATCAAGTCATAATTGCTTTCCTTAAATTCCAAAGAAATTTTAGAAAAATTATCCTAGATCGTCCTAGACGATATTTAATAGTCCTGGACGATCCTCTGGACAATGTCCAAAAATAAGTAATTCCTAAATAGATATGGCGGCAGATTCTTTCTGTTTTGAGCCTATCATCCTGGCCGATACAAAATCGTCCAGGACGATATAAAATCATCCTGGACGATATTACCAAAAATAATAAACTCTAGGGAATAATAAAAAATCTTTCAAGTTACAAAGCATCAGGAGCCACACCAAATACAATAGACTCGATAAAGGAAAAAGGGTACAAACTGACTCAGACCTAGTCTACCCAATCTTGAGCTAGTTCCAAATTACAGTCTGATCGTGTGAATCTGAAATGTCAGTAGATAATGCAGTCGTAGAGAAATAATAGTATTTGCTATCATCAAAATCATAAACCATGAAAACAGATCCACAACAACTGTAAGGCCAAAGGATCAAAGTATAGTTGGAACTAAGTGGGTATTCAAGAACAAAATGAATAACTCAGGAGTAGTCATTAGAAATAAGGCTAGACTGGTGGCTAAGAGGTATAATTAGATTGAAGGGATTGATTTTGAGGGGACTTTTGCCCTTGTAGCTAGACTTGAAGCAATTAGAGTTTTGTTAGCCTTTATCTATTTTAGAGGATTTATGTTGTATAAAATGGATGTTAAAAGTGCTTTTTTAAATGGATAATTCAAGAATATATGTTTGTAAAATAACCTCTAGGCTTTGAAATTCAAAATATCCAATTCATGTGTTTATGTTAAAATAGCAATTGTATAGATTGAAACATGCACCTAGGGCTTAGTATGAGAGATTGAGCACCTTCCTACTTGAGATATCTTTTGAAAAAGGAAGTATGGACACAACTCTCTTTTTAAAGAAATAGGGAGAAGATATATTCATTGTACAAATTTATGTTGATGACATCATCTTCGGATCTACTGATAAAAATCTTTGTTATAAATTTTCTAAAATAATGAGTAGTGATTTAAGATGAGCCTAATGGGAGATTTGAGTTACTTTCTAGGCTTTAACATTAAGCAAATTAACGAAGGTATGTTTCTTAGTCAGTCAAAATATGTTAAGGACATCCTCAAAAAGTATGAAATGGATAATGCTAAACTTGTTAATACATCTATGAGTTCCTTTGATCAGTTGGAAAAGGACCCAAATGAAAAATTTATTGATAAAAAAAAATTAGGGGAATCATTAGATCATTGCTTTACTTGATAGCTAGTCGACCCGATATTATATTTAGTGTTTGTTTATGTGCTAGATTTCAATCATATCCAAAACAATCACATTTGACAGCAGTGAAAAAAATTTTGAGATATTTTTTTGGAACTCAGAACTTAGGGATTTGATATCCTAAGTTTAGCTCTTCATTTAAAATAATTGGATATTCAGATTCTAACTTTGTAGGTTGTAGGGTTGATAGAAAGATTATTTCTGGAACATGTCAATTTATTGGAAATTCTTTAGTCTCTTGGTCCAATATAAAATAGAATTTGGTAGTCCTATCTATTATTGAAGCTGAATACATAGTATTAGAAAACTGTGTGGCACAAGTACTTTGGTTGAAATATCAGTTGATTGATTTAGGATTAATAATAGGCACAATTCCCATTTATTATTGTAACACTAATGCTATTTGTATGTCTAAAAATCATATTCAACATTCAATGACCAAATATATAGATATCATACATCATTTCATAAGAGATCGTGTATCCAAAGGAGAAATTGAACTTAATCATGTTTCAACTGAAAATCAACTTGCAGACATTTTTACTAAACCATTAGCCTTTGATACTTTCAATACATTAAGAACAAGGCTTGGTGTGATTGATTTGAATACTTAAAATAAAGGTTTCTACAACATTGATATGTGTTTAATGAGTATGTTTTTTTGGTTTTGTGATTTTCATTATGTGTTTTTCAATTTTTGTTCATACTTATTTTTGTTATTTTTTGTCTATTTATTTGGTGTGTTTTCAAAATATTTTCACATTCAAATTTATGATTTTCAAGCAATCATACGATTTTTCTAAAGTGTGCATTAACAAAATTAATTTCATACTAGACGATTCATGTATTGTATTGATCGATTGGGTAGAATAAAATGCATATAGTTTTTCAGTTTTTAATATAATTCATCTGTACGATAGTCAAGATCATCTGGACTATGTGTATTCAATCGTATGTACGCATCTATGCGGTTATAAGGATAAGCACAGTTATTATTTCTGATCGTATGTACGAACCTTAAGTTCATACATACGAACACGTGGCATTTCTAAGTGGGGGACGTTTCAAACTGTCATTAAAACGATCTTAAATAACTTTTCTCTACCAGTGGTGATATTATGTGATGTGATGTGTTATTAGTTTTTATGTCTTTATATTTTATGTTTTATGACTTTTTTAAAATCTTTGTGTATTGATATCTATCGTGCTCAATGTATTTTCATTCACCATGATATCAATAAAAAATTATCCTGTCATGTTTCTAGAAATATTTGTTAGCCTATATGAATATCCCGACTAATTAATCTAACAAGTGTTTTACTTTGAAATGCAATAATTTTTTTTTTTAATTCATTAGAAAATCTAATTTTTTAAATATTTAAGTTGTGTTATAACTCGATCAAGTTAAGGATATCAAATTCATGTTTTTATTAGACTAGCATAATTTAATATTATTATTATAAGTTTGATGTATTCTTATTTTTTATTTTTCTTTTCAATATAAATATCATTGTAATTTAAGAAATTTGAGATTTTAGATTATTGATTTTAGAAAGATTAATTACAACAACAACAACAACATCAAGCCTTTATCCCACTACGTGGGGTCGGCTACATGAATCCTTTTAACACTGCCGTTGCCAGGTCCCAAGTCCTGGATGAGAAAAGTGGAGGGTTGCGTTAGGTAGTCGACAGCCAGCGTAAAACTTGTCGAACAATAATGACATGAATACTTTAGAAAGATTAATTAAAAACTTAAAAATGAACAAATGTATAAAAATCAAAAGAATGCGCAATAATTCGTAAATTGAAAAAGAGGCACAAAATTAGCCGACAAATATAAAAGATGCACAAAGTGTGCACAAATATTGAAAAGATGCGTAAATTGCCACAAGTTTATGTTATTTCCTCTATCTTTTAATCTTTAAATTTAAATGAATCTTCTTTTCAATTTTATTTTTTATTGAAATTTGAAATACATAAATTTCCATTTCATCTACTTTGCAATAATTTTTCTTATCTTATAGTCTACACTGATTCATGATCTTGATAATTCTTTTTCTTGTCTATGTTTTTTCTATACTTAAATTATATGAATTTTTCTTTTTCTCTTATGTAATTTATCTTTTTTATTGCAAATATAACTTAATCTCTTTCATGATCAATTATCAAAGGCTTCTCATATGACTTATTGTATTTCTATGTTCGTTTTTTCTTCTCTTTTTGTTGTTATCAAAAAGGGAGAGAAATATTATTTGACATCTGATTATTTTTGACATCTGATTGTTTTGTTTGTGTCTTTTTTGTGTTTGATTTGTTCGTGTCTTTTTGGTATTTATTTTGATATTTTAGTGTCATTTTTTTATGTGTAATTATTTTTGTATGTTGAAAAACTTTTAAAAATTAAAAATTTGATTTGTTTAAAATAAACGTTCCTTATTCTCACATGCTTATTCATTTATGGAGAGTTTAGGAGAAACTTAGGATGTTCAAATAAATACAAACAATAATTATTTTGCCATCATAAAAAATGAGGAGATTGTTGATAGAGTTGCTACTTAGCTTTGCATGTTTTACACTCTTGTAACTTATATATTTTGATGATTCTAAATATTATTATTTTCTCCTAACATATTCTGGAAGAGCTATTTTTGCTCTTGTGTGTACTAACATTTCAGGAAAATCATACTTCAGATTGTTGAAGACTTCAAATTAAGATCTGCTTAGAATATTTTGTAAAACTGGAGTCTGTATTTTTTATTTTATTTGAGTATAAGAGAGTGCGATTATAAATTGAGTAACTTAGCACACACACACTGGGGGAGAGTTAAAATTCATAATTTTTAAAACTGATCATACAGTACGAACATGTTCGTACGGGACGATATGATCAGTTATACTCCCAAAAAGATCAATGGAACGAACAAATCGGGCGAAAAATTTTCTAAGTCCTATTCGTCCAGAGAAATTTACCCTTTCATATGTCCTCTAGACTTGTGATTTAACCTATTCGTCCAGACGAATTTACCCTTTCGTCCTAGGATGATGTTCTCTGGACTTGTGCTTTAAACTATTCGTCCAGACGAATTTACGCTTTCGTCCAAGGATGATGTCCTCTGGACTTGTGCTTTGAATTGTTCGTTCAGATGAATTTACTCTTTAGTCCCAGGATGATGTCCTTTGGACTTGTGATTGAACTATTCGTCCAGATGAATTTACCATTTTGTCTCAAGACGATGTCCTCTGAACTTGTGCTTTAAATTATTCGTCCAGATGATTTAACCCATTTGTCATAGGATGAAGTCCTCTGGACTTGTGCTTTTGAACTATTCATCCAGATGATCTTATCAATTCGTCTCAGGACGATGTCCTCTATTCTTTGAACTCGTATTTCATCCTATATTTTCATACCAATAAACCTTAGGAATAACGGTTCGTACAGGACGAACTTAGTTCATATGAGATGATTATCGAGTACGAAGGTAGTTCATACATAACAATTTTTACACTGTTTGTATGTACGAAATGAGATTGTATAGGACGATCATAAACGGTCAGAAATTGAAAAATATAGTTTTTGGACGATTTTTCGTGTCTTTTCTATAAATTGTCAAAGTTAGACTGTCTTTAAATCTTTTTGTCACTTGGTCTTCGTGCATATTAAAGAGAATTTGAAGGAGAAAGTGAGAGAGAGTGTGTGAAGGAGATTTTTTACTACTGGAGCGTGAAGGGTTCACTTGGTTACTCAAAGGTAAGGATCTCTGTTTGTGATTTGTGACTACTTCACTCTTTTATCTTGTCCTTCTAGCTTTCTCGTGAGGAGATCTTTCAAAAAGATCAGGTTCTCTGCCGACACTCGAGGAGTGTGAACAGCCGAATGTTTTCTACCTACACTTGGAGAGTGAGAATAGCCGAAGGTTCTCTGCCTACACTTGGAGAGTGTGAACAGCCGAAGGTTCTCTGCCTACACTTGGAGAGCGTAAAAGGACAACGGTACTCTACCTATACTTGGAGGGTGTAAAAGGACAACGGTTCTCTGCCGCACCGGGTAGTGGTGGAAGAGAGTTTTTGTGAAGGCTTCTCCGCCTTGCTGTGAGGGCAAAAGGAGAGACACTAGTGGTAATAGTGCAATACCTGAAGTGGGAGACTTCAGGGAGTGGATATAGGTAGTGTTTGACCAAACCATTATAAATATTGTGTCTTTTATTTTTTTCGTTATTTTTTATTTTTTAATTTTGTTGATATCTGTGGTTGAAAAATTATTTTTAAAACTACTAAACATTTCATCGGTTTTAAACTCTTACAATTCGAATTAACAAGAGGATAATTTTTTAATAACTAATTCACCCCTCCTATTGGTTAGCCATTAGGACATAAGTTTATGTCTAACAACCTAATTCATAATTAACAAGTTTCAACATTATCCATATCGTATTGTATGACCAACTACTAGAAAAATCATTAGAATGACTAATTATAATATTTAAAGCTATTTAAGCTAATCATACATGACGATCAGTTGAAATCAAGATCTCAGTCATCAATCATAATGTATACAATATTTTGAAATTAAAAATTTGCACTAATTGGATCGTACAATAGGTATCAAAATGTATGATAAATTAAATCTTATAATTTGGGGAACAATTTTTAATTAATTGATCGAGTCAGAACACATGATGATTAAAACTAATTATACTGTACAACCCGATCTTTATATGAGATGATATTTATTTGTCACCAATCGTATGAGATGATAATCCAAGTTATTTGAACTAATCGTACTGGAAAATCAACTCATTTACCTAAATTGATCATATAACACCTTACTTTTCATATAATACTAATATGGCTATTTGAACTAATTGCACTGTACGATCAGTGTAGAATGAATTAATTTTTTTTTTTTTTTGAAACCCTCTATTTAAGCTTTCTCATAAGTCTTTGTAAGAGTCTTTTTTACTTTTATTAAGTTATTTTCTTTTGAAAAAAGCTTGAAAAGATAGCCTAGATATTGGGAAGAAAATGATGGAGTTTATGAGAGAGTGAGAAGATCCTTGTAGGGTTCAAGTGAGTGAGAGAGAGAGTTCCACTAGTTTATCTGGTAAACTTACACTTGAGTTACTCTATGTTAAGATTTGTCTTGAGGGAAGCTTTGGGAAGAAGATATCTTTGATCTCAAAGGGCCTTGCAAATCTACTATATCGAGGAAGGTAATAGTGATTCGAGGTTCTCTACCTTCACTTGGAGGGTGAAAAAGGAGTGTGAGGTTCTCTACCTTCATCGGGAGGGAGTAAAAAGGATTGTGAGCTTCTTTGCCTTCACCTAGAGGATGAAAAATTAGTTGAGGTTCTCTGCCTTCACTAAGAGGGTAAAAAAAGGTCAAGGTTCTTTGCCGCTCTAGGTTGATAAAAAAATTATAAGTGCTTCTTCGCCTATTTATGGAGGCTAAAGGAGAGACACTAAATGTTTAGTGCAATACTCAAAGATAAGGACTTTAGGTGTGGATGCAAGTCATTACTTGACCGAAGCACTATAAAAATCTGGTGTACTAATTCTAACATTTATTTTTCTGTACTTTACTTTTCACGCATTTTATTTTTGTGATAATTACTTGTTAAAAATCTATGATTAATATATCATTGTGTTGATTAAACTATCATCAACACTATTTTAACCTATGAATAGTTTCTTAGCTTTCACTTCAGGTGAAAGTATTGCTTGTTTTTTAATTATAAAAAAATCCCAAGATATAAGCTTTGTATTTTAAAGCTAGTAATTAATTTTTAAAAACTATCAATTCACTCCTCTCTTGGTGTACCTAAAAACAATTCACTTAGGCTTAACATCCTACACCAAACTTTTAGAAGGGGTACGACAGGGAAAGGGAGGGATCAATGAAGTACTGATAAAATGGAAGAACATACCCAACTATGACACTAAATGGAAGTAATGTGAGAGGGTGAAGCAGTAGTTTCCATTTTTCTACCTTGAGTACAAGATGAGTCTTTTGGAGGGGGTATTGTTACACCAGAGTAGAGCGGGAGCAAGCCAAATGGCCCAGATTGACCAAATCTCAGAAAATCGCTAGGCCCACCAAAAGGAGTAATACGGAGGGGTTTTCGGCCCCCTCGTGGGGCCCAAGAAAAGTTAATATTCACTATATAAGAAAGAAAATAATTATGAAGATTTTTATGTTGGTAATTGATTAAGAATGTTTCTTTTATTATGTTTAGGCTAATTAGGAAGGGTTTAATTATTTAGGAAGATTTTCTAAATTATATTTATGTTGATTAGGAAGGTTTTATTTATATTGTTATGTTTTAGGGCTATTTAAGGGGGAGTTTTCTAGGGTTTAGTTTAAGCTATTATGAGTTTTATTTTCATATGTTGTTGTGAGTTACTAGCAGTGTCTAAGATTTTTGGGATAGTTGATCTATTTCTTAAATGGCAGATCAATTGTATATCACTTTATTAATGAAGGAATAATCCAAAAAAAATCATCCCTATCTTGGTGTTCCTACATTTTTCCTCTCTTTTACTTGCTATTTTTGCTTCCACGACATATCAAACACTTAGAAAGTTAGTGTGCAATTCAACCCAATCTGATCTTAACAGATTCAAGGTAATACGTTATTTTTTTTTCAAACTTTTTTGTATGTATTTGTGAATATTTTGGGTGCATGTGAAAGTCTACATGTATTATAAAATAAGTCCTGGGCGTATATTTGCATGTTTGGAAAAGTATAAAATTTTCTCTTAGGCATCATGTTGCTAGGTTAGCAGCGCTCTTGTACTAAGCTCATTAGAATTTTGAAAAAAAAAAGGTGCATTTGCGTTGGGGTGGCACTGCGGCGTTGTGGCCTCCCAAAGGAAGAGTCGTGGCGGGCGCTCGGTCTGAATTCCTTATTTAAATATCAACTTCACTAAAATGTCAATTCATTTATTCCTTAAGGTTGCTTTCGGTCAGTTTCGATTAATGACTTAGCTTTGAAAGTTGCTCGGATCGAAGTAGGCAACATTTGCCTATCTTAATTTTTAAAAATATTATTTTTTTCTGGAATTTTCTTATTTAATTCATAAATTCGTTAGTAAAAAATTGGGACAACTTATTATCTACAAAGCTTTCACCGCACAACTTTCGATATGCTATATAGACATTTTATGAATATTTAGTTTTTTTTAATTTTACACCAAGAATTTTAAGAATTATGTCATTTTAATTGATTACAAAATAATCCAACTCTGAAAAATAATTTTGTAGTATAATTAAAATCTTTAAATAAAATTTTGAATAATCTCTAGTAATTTGGTTAGATTATGAAATAATGAATTTTAGCACAATAGTGTATTCTACTGTCCACCGTTAAGACATTTTGGTAATTTCTCAAATGGGCTTATTTATATACTTGTTACTCCACTGCAATAAATTATGTGTTTATTTGATTAAATTGTGTGATGATGAGAATTTTTGTTATGGATGGAGGAAGTTCCGTTCTGGTGCTAAATGCACATTCAGATGCTAAGGGCGCATTCTAATGCTTTTATGCTCATTTTGTTCATTGGGTGGCATAAGGGCCAGAATTCTATGAATTTTGTTTATGGAGAGTAATAAGGGTTATAATTCTTTGAAATATATCTATTGAGGGGCATAAGGATTAGAATTATTTGAATTCTATCTGATATGAAATACTTGCTTACTTATTTTCTTAGTACGCTTATTTGAATTCCAGATAAATGCAATTACTATTATGCTTAGTACAATAATTTTTTATATTACTTTTAACACTCAATTAAATGATTAATAATAGATTCATTTAAAAATTTGGATTGATAAATGTGGTTTGCTGAGCTAGATAGCCCACAGTCATTTTACTTTCTATTTTCAGAGTTTAAGAGAGAGAAGGGGCTAGTTGAGTAGCAATTTTAGGATATGATTTGAATTTGTATAGGCCTTTCTTTTTCTACCTTGAATTTTGTACAATCATAGTTAATTATTTGATCTGTTCTATCTAGTATTCCGATATGTAGTCATGTAATGTAGTGTAATTATTGTATTTTTTATGATGAAATGAAAAAAATGTAGGTTATTTTATTTTCAATATTCTTCATGTTGTTAGCTTCTCTATAATTGTTATTTGTTTTAAAGTTAAAATTGGATGAGAATTCTTAAATATTTTCAAAACTCAAATTTTAGGTTCGACATGTTGCTAATCAACACGATAGGGCTTGACCTTTCTGTGGGTCTTATCAAGTTATGTTGTGATATAAACGAGTCCTTGAGTTTGATTAATTAATCGAGTTCATCCTAGATTTTGAGCTTTATTTAATGGCTTGTTTATTTAGAAGAGAGAAAATGATTATAATTTAAATAATTAGTATAATTAGATAGCAAAAAAAATAAAAAAAATTATCATTTAATATAAAAAATACAAAATAGCTTTTAAATATTTTAAACAATTTATTACTTATACTTTTACATATTAATACCTTTTATATTAATATTTTTAAAGTGAGCTGATAGATACAGAACTGGCATAAATTTTACTGATGAGCTCATATCATTGCAGCCCAACTCACGAGTTGGCTTGACTCACGCAGTTTTTTTTCGCTAATCTCCGGTTCTCCTCCAACCCCTCGCTTCGACATCTTCACCAAGTTTTACCTATCTGATCTCATCTCAGCGAAGTCCTCCATAGCAAGCTCTTGATATAGTGTTCATGCGTTTTCACCGGGCTTTGATCGGGTAAGTTCATCTCTATGTTTTTTTGTCTCGTTCGTGACCAATCCTTTCTTCAGCGTATTCCCTATATAAGAAAAATATCGTGCTCTAGGGTTTATAGGTGTATTGGATTACTCGATAATTTTAGGTTTTCTTTTGCTGCGGGAGGTCTGGAGGAAAATGATGCACTGGCTCAGAGTTCAGTAGCCACTTCGTGGTTTCAAGGATCGGCTTTCTTTATCCATTCCCGTTCAAAAGTTTGGTCATCCTGAAAGGGTTGTCTGTTTGGCTCAAGAATGTAGTATTTCCTGCTGATGTTGCCTATTGCTTATTAATGAACGTATATCAGGGTTTTTGTTATCATTTTGAGTGGGATGATTTTTGTGCTTGATTTTTTATGAATAGTTTCTTATGCAGGAAGATTGGACCCTCTGCTAAAAATGTCCCCTGCTGTGGAGCGCAGAGAGTACTCCAGGCAGCATTCACCAGACAGGTCAGATTCAGTGGTCAGAAGACGTCATTCCCCTCACAGAGGAAGCTCTCCAAGGGGTGAGCGGTTTCCTCCTCCGGGAACTAGTTCTCCATATAGAAACAATTATTCAAAGAGGGGGAGATCGCCCGTGAAAGAAAAGCTACCTGATCGCGTTAGGTCACCAAAACAAACCAGGCAAAAGTCTCATTCAAGTTCGCCTTCTCCTCGCACGAAAAGGCTAAGAAGAGTTCAAGCCGACAGGGAGACCCAAAAGTTGGCGGAAAGAGAGCATGGTAAAAACTCTAGCAGGGAAGAACAAGACAAGGGGAGACACCGAGAACGTGGGGAGGGCAGGGATGGTCCAAGTGAGAGAAGGTCTGGGCAAGAAAGCCACGATGATGGATCTTCTAGATCTTCAAGGCGCGATGGTGCTGTCTTTACCGAGCGTAGCCACAGTAGAAGACATAGTTCACGCTCCCCTCTCAGGGCGTCAAAGGCTGCTGCTCGTGATGAGGTTTATGGTGATATCCACTCCTTAGCCCTTTGTTTGATGATGTGCTCTTGTTCAATCATAAATTTGGGCTTCATTTGGGACAACTTTCTTACTACTTTGTTTTTCATGCCACAACAACAACTATTTTCATTAAAATTTTATACTAGGAAGTTACTTTCTTCATCAACTTTAAAAACTTATTTTCTCTGCAATAACTTTATAAAAAAGTAAGAAAGCTGTCCTAAATGAAGCGTTAGCTGATACATGAAATTTTTACATAAATTTATTATTTGTTACTGTTGAATGACATGATAGTATTTAATGAAAAGTTATTGGATTAGATAGCACAACATGATTAATTAAGCATTAAACTATCCTTCCTCAAGAAGCATACCACTTTCCATTTTCTCCTTGCTTCTTATTTTTTCATAATTCATATTACCTGATGTCTACTATGTTAACGACTTTAGTTCTAGGAATCCATCTGCCCTTCGAAGACATTGGCTATGTTCAGAGTTGCTGCCATTTGAACCATTATAAGCATTTGTTTAAATTAATTTTCTGTTTAGATTATCATAAATTTTTTGTTGCTTGCTTTGTATAACAAAAGAATTTTTGATCTTGGATAACCAGATATATAACTAGTAATTGCATGAAGTAGTGGAGCCCCTTGAAATGAATACAGAACATTAATAATATGAAATTTTACTTTGTAATTAATAATCTTTCAGTATTTACTGACGTGGGGAATGTTAAAGAAGAGGGCTTACTAGCTATGCAAAGCGGGCACTCTATGTGCGCAACGAGGAATGAGCTGGGGCTTCTCTGACATCTGATGAGGGGGTAATAAGTTTGAGCTCTTTCTCAAACTGTCGACCCACCCTCATCAACCATCATGGTGCATTTTGGCATCATTAGCATTTTATTGAATTACGTCCTAGTGCCCTCAGTCATTCTCCTTTGCTACTCTTTCAATGTTCACTATTGTAATATACAGACTTGTTTTGTTGTATTTGATATCTACTTTTGTGCTTGATGATTTCAAAAAATTTAACTAAGTTTTGACATTCATGAGTTATAGGACAAAATTTCTATAGTGATCTCTCTTCAAAGTCTGTACCATGTCAGCTAATGGTTGCCTTTTTATTTTTATTTTTCAGGTATCAATGTCTAGAGAAATCGAGCAATATGGGTTAGTATCATTGCCTTCAGTGTTTTTTAATCTCTTTCAAATCCTTATGAATAATAGTGATTTTTTTTAAATTGTCAAACTTAGATCATACTGACTCAATGGATGTAAAATTGATTATTGCGAGGGATTGTGGGGGTAGCACCTATTGAAAATAGCTACCTATTGAAAATAAGAATGTAGAAATGAAAATAAATTGCTTAAGCTTGTGAAATAAATGATAGTTGATGCACTAATGAGACAAGTAGATAAAATGAGTGTGGAAGGATTATGAAAATAATGGGTAGATTAAAGTATCATGAATAGAAGTTGTGCAAAAAAAAAGAGGTGTAAATCAGATATACTTCCCTAAATAACACCCAACAAGAATGAATGAAGAAGGGAGTTTCATAAAATTGTCCCCAAATAGTTGTGATAAGGCGGATTATATTAATAAAGTTATATTTTGTTTAGTTGAGTATGCTTAAATCCTATATTTTCATGAATGCTACCTGTTTTATTTTATTTTGAGGTCTTCTTGAAAAGGTCGTTGATGGTTTTAAGAGCTTTTTATTGACTAGTTGTAGGGCACGTGTGAGTTGATTACCCTTTATTTATGAAAATTACTCAGCAAATGTGTACTTAGTATGTAGTGTAGTTTTTATTCTTCTTTATCTTGTATTCTCCTCAAATTGCACAATGAAAGTTATGTTTATATCAGAGGAGAATAATTGATTCGATGATTCTTAATAGCAGGTTAAATATGGATGTGCATTGCAAATTGAATATTGTTATAAAATTTAAAGAGTAAATGTTCACATAAGTTATGCTCTTCTAGTTTTTTTCCCCGTTTTGTTGATTCACTTTGAAATGCATTATGAAGATTATGTTTTTATTAGTTGGAGAATGTTTAATTAGATTATTATTTTTTAATTAGAAAAAATATCAATCAACTTGTCAGAAAAGCTAGGATAAATGTACCACAACTTAAAGATTATGTCAAAGAAAATGCTTGGATGTCATGAATGAGTTTGAACAAATGAACTTATCTTGACTTTTATTGGGAGGGGAGGGGTGTGTGTGAATTTGCTTTAATCATTATTATTAGCTTCATAATCTTATCTGTTGCATTTGGGGTCAACTTAATAAATCATTCTTCACTCATTCTTGTGGATTACAAAATCAGTGTTTCTATATACAAGTCACTTGCATGATTTCAAGCCATGTTTGGTGTACCTGTTTTTTTTTTCATTTAGCTTTCATTTTATCCTTTCTGTTCGTGGGCCTATCTAAACATTCTCATTTCTCTTAGACATGAGATTCGTTTGTCATGATTTGTTTTGTTGCTGACACTTGAATACAAAGCATTGTTAGTGTAATTGCAATTTTACAAAATTCTTTATGATATCTTGTCATCACATAGAAATTGTGCTGCACCTCCATTTCACACACTCAATCTTTACTTTGGAAGTAACCTCTTCATCTATGAGAGAAGAATATGATTCAACACTTTTTTGATTAAAACCATCATTGAATCAAGGGTTCTCCACTTTTGTTAGCCTTGCTCCTTCCTTGGATTCAAGTTTTCGAACAACACTTGTTCTTCAATTTGATCATCACTTTGTTCCTCATCTAGGACTCTTGCAATTGAAGACAACAAGAAGGAACCTAAAACTTGCAACAATTATCTTGGCCTCCTATGGTTTCAAACCAAAAACAATGAACTAGAATGGCTGCAACAGATTCTCATGGTTCCAGCTTCAATATAGCTCATTGTTAAGAACAAAGAGGGAGAGAGAAGAGGGAATGAAAAAGAGGAATTCTCATTAGAACTGAATTAAGAACTTTTGCTTACAATTATGACATTATTGGATATGTATTATAATTCATACTTAAGGCTATACAACATGAAAATAATAATTGGAGTAACTAACTTGCTACTATTCTGGTTATAATTTATTGGGTTATTTGTGAAGACAAACAACAAGCAAACACTGACAGGTAGAGATATAAAACCATAGTAATCTCCGCCTTGGTTTTATATCAAATTTACTCAGTTTGGAACCAAATTCAAAATTTCCAAACAACAATGAGATTTATTTATAGGCAGAGCCGTTGTTATGTTGTTTGTAGGATTGTGATGTATTGAAATTTTCATGATCTTTACCAATTCTTTGATTACCACATCCTTAATAAAATATAATTTCACATCCATATGCTTTGTTCTTTCGCAATGAATGTGAATTTTTGAACTAACAAACAACACCTTGCTTGTGATCAAATAGAGGCTGCAGGTAAAGCATTTTAATTTTGTGTTTCACACATTATTCACTTTCTCCAAAGGATTTCCTTCAGAGCTTTATGCATATCTATGTATGCTGATAATGTATTTGATAGAGCCACCACATTCTATGAAAATGATTTCTAACTGCTTGTTTCCAAAGGGGATTTAAATACAAAATAAATCAAAGATTTTCTAGTGTTCACATTTGTTGCAAAATCAAGTTCATTTTATATTGTCCATTGATATGCCTTAGAACACATTTCAATGCCTCCCATTGTTTTACTTGATTAGCCATATGCATCCTAACTACACGCAACGCATGCCAAATTAAGTTTGCTTCAAACCATAACTATACATAATGCACATGATGCTCAAAATTGCATTTTGGCATGATACTCGTAGCATGTGCATCCTCTCATTATCATTTTTTGACAATTAATCTTTGATTAGCTTCATATGCTAAACCAAAGGTATCAAACAACTTTTGAACTCTACATTTCAGACCTCTAAAGCATGCTTTTAAAGCATGAAGTTTTGAATATAAGTAGTTTTTTTAGAAAATCTGCTTTTGTTATCACCATCCCAAAAATCTTCTTCGTAGTGTCCAAGTCTTTCATTTCAAATTTGGCTAGAAACATTCTTTTAATTTTTGATATTTTCACCTTGCTTTCACTTGAAATAAGCATGTTATCAACATACAAAAGGAGATAATTCTTTTTTTAAACTCCTTTATTCTTATAATAAATACATGAATCATAACCGCTTCTTATAAAATTAACCTTCAACATGCGCTCAAGCTTCATACATTAAAACCTTTATGATTGCTTAACCCCTTGTAAGGATCTTTTAAGAAGGAATATTTGATTTTCAACTCACCCTTAAATGAAACCATTAGTTTGATTCAAGTATATAGTTTATTCTAACTCTCCATGAAGAGACGTCAGTCACATCCCTTTGCTCAAGACACATTTGAATTTAACTATGGCATCTTGATTGATGTGTACCTAACAATAGGAGAGAATATTTCATTTACGTACACACCTTTTTCTTCTGAGAAGCACTTTTGCAACTGTCTTGTTCTGAGTTTAATTCCCTTATATTCAGTAGAACCTTTCTTATTTGTGGATAACCACTTGCAACTAATTACCTTTTCGTGATTTGGTCTATCTACCAATCCCTAAATATTTTTTTTTTGTTAAATGACAACATTTCTTCTTGCATAGCTTACTGCCATTGATTTCTTTCATTAGTCTCAGTGGCTTCTTTGAATGATTTTGGTTTATCTTCATTCATCAAATTTGTAACAACAGCAGATGCTATGCAATCAACATGCCCATACTTTTGTTGTTCTTGACAAGCCATAAATTCTTTGCTTTTCTTAAATAGCTTACTATGTTGATTCTTAGAATACGCTTTAGTCAGTTCTCAAGCATTGGCATCATAACTTCTTGTCTTGGTTGCTCTACATGAAGCTTTGTTTTCTCTTTAACATCGATTAACTTGTCTTGTGCTTTATTTGTTGAAATAATGTTATTTGCTGTTTATTGAATACAATATCCCTACTAATTTTACATTTTATCAATCCTAGCTCCAAGCACCAAAACTTATACTCTTTTACTTTTTTTAGGATAGATGATAAATATGCATTTTATTCCATCTCAAGCTTGTCATGCGTGATGCTAACATAAATTCTATTGATCAAATATATTATAGTGCTGATTGATTTAACTATAAAGCTTTTAGGCAACATTGCATTACTTCACATAATCTTTTCAAGAATGGTCCGATTGAAGCTCTTTGCTAGCCCATTTTATTGTGGAGCCATCCTCACTGTGTAATGCCTTGGTATCTTTTAGTCAAGGTTTAAAATTGCGTAACTGCGCCTCGAGGCGGTTTTTGTCCGTGAGGCGAGGCGTAAACCTCGAGGCAGTCTGAGGCGTAAGCCTCACGAACACAGAATTGCATAAATGAAAAATTAAGGGTTTTAGCAGCAAAATAATAGCAATAGTGGAAAATAAGAAAGTAGATGCAATAAAATCATGTCCCAAAGTACAAAATCACAAAATATTAGTTTAACAAAACTCCCAAAATACAAAAAACATATAAAATGAAATCATATCCCATCACTAAATGGGTCTTCAAGTGAATCTTCTTCTCCAATTGTATCTATGAATGCCATGTCATCTTCATCTTCAACATGACTCACTTTTCTCTTCCCTGTTCATTAAAAGAAAAGATCATTAGCATGTTAATTGCTCACTTGATATAAATGTAATGCAATAGCATATAAAAAGTTGTGGAATACCTTTACTTGATTGTTGTGCTGCAGAGCTAGTGGATGTGCCAACT